>NC_142772.1:23910098-24067598 GCF_988280905.1 Pimephales promelas
AGAACGAGCCGGTCGCGCGGATCGCGTTGCCGGGAAACCTGTGTGCGCGTGTGCGTGCCGTGAGCAGACTGTCAGTCATATATGTCAGTATGATAGGTTATAAAACTTCTTTCTATGTTTGCTTTTCAATAGTCATCTTCTCATATTTTATTTTAAGTAATATCTAAAATAGGCTATAAAAAAGATAAGCCTAAAACAGGCCCGAGGCCCGGCCCGCGTGTGAACTATGACGTTAAAATTGGCCCGAAGCCCGGCCCGAGGAGTGTAAATAAGTCGGGGCCCGTCGGGCTCGGGCTGAAATGCAGGCCTCTATTAAGTAATATCTAAAATAGGCTATAAAAAAGATAAGCCTAAAACAGGCCCGAGGCCCGGCCCGCGTGTGAACTATGACGTTAAAATTGGCCCGAAGCCCGGCCCGAGGAGTGTAAATAAGTCGGGGCCCGTCGGGCTCGGGCTGAAATGCAGGCCTCTATTTGCGAGCCCCATGAAGAGCGTCGCCGCGCCGCCTCGGCGGACGCGGGTCCCGCACCACGGGGCTCACGAGGCTGACCCTCTTCATTGAAAAGGGCCAGCCGGGAACGCAGCACGCGGAGCGGTAAAGCCTCACAATGCTCGCAAGCAGCTCCCTCGAGAGCTGCCTGCGCGTGCTGCATTCCCAGACAATGTGTACACAGTTGGTGTGTGTCCCCGCCCGTGATGTAGCGAGGGCAAGGGTGCACACACCGCCTGAAATTCACACTCGCCATTATCAGATTTTAGGGAGATATACTTGCTTAGACAGACAAACAATAAATAAGACTGACAGTCACAGAGAGCGCTTAGCTGAAGAACAGAAAGCTGACATGTTGTGTGTGCCGGTTCCTTATATATGCTTCCGCCTATGTGTCGTCACACATCACGTCATCACGTTGATCCAATCGGAGATTGGCTTAGTTTCATTCATGCTTCAGAGACGCTACGCTGAGGGGCGTTCCCCCAAAGTGTCACTTGGACGCAGTTTGAGTTCCCTCGATAGGGAACCACAGTTTCGTTTAATTTCCGTTAGGTTGTGGAAAAAAGACTAATGTATATCCTGAACTTACATTTTTAGGAGTCACCTCAGTTCTTTTCATGTTGGATTTGTTCTTGTAAATACAGTGATCTGTGAAGAATTTGGATATGCATTTCACCATTTGTAGTGTTTGTGTATGAGACCTTTCTGAACAAAAAGAGCAAAAATGAATATGAATATTTATGGTCAGACCCTGCTAGTTTATACTGGTGTTGTTCTGAAACAACATTCTTTCTCACCGATTAATTGATGTGCTCTTGCTGGATAAAAACAAAACAAAAAAGGTGAGCAGGATTGGTTAAATAGTTCGAAGTCAACCCTACAACAAGATGTTGCTGATCAATTGGTAAATTTAGCAGGGAAAAAAATATTTGTTATGCCTTTATTTCCATAATTTGCATTGTTATACAATATTGTTGACAAGTTTGGGGTCAGTTTTTTTTAAAGTATCCTCCTCAATAAGGCTGCACTTATTTAATCAAACAAACAGTAGTATTGTGAAATATTAGATATTTAAATGACTTGTTTTCTATTTTAATATATTTTACATTTTTATTTATTCCTGTGATGGCAAAGTTGTATTTTTAGCATCATTACTCCAGTCTTAAATGTCCTTCAGACCTTATTATAATATGCTGATTTGCTGCTCACAAATCTATTAGTATTATCAGTGCTGAACAGTTGTGCTGCTTAATATTTTTATGGAAACTATGATTCCCGAATTTATGCTTATGAGAGCTCATTTATTTATTAGGTATGTCGTCCCTGACAGACCGAATGCTGAAGACAATGATAATAATGAAGTTGATGCTTACATCAACTGGCTTTATGCACAGCTGCACTACTTCCTGAACTTAAGCCAGCTCCTTGTTTCCTGTCTGCAATTATGGCCGAACTTGATTAATTCAGGTGTGTCTGATTATTGTTGCCGTGACTACTTAGGTCAGGAACACCTGGATTAATTAATTTGGCCAATAATGGCAGGCAGGAAACAAGGAGCTGGCTTAAGTTCAGGAAGTAGTGCAGCTGTGCATAAAGCCAATTGATGTAAGCATCAACTAGTTTTTAACATATACAGTCACTTTTGGTCAATTTATTGCATCCTGAGTCCTGACCCCAAACCTAACAGTATAGTAGGCCTAAATATTGTACCTACTCCTCAAAGACAAAAAAAAAAACACACCTGGCAGCTTCATGAAAAACAGCTAGCTGATCCATTAAGCTAGCATGCAAATTACAGTAGGATAATCAGAAATATATGTTAACAATTTTAATCTTTGCAAGAATTAGTATCTGATATGTAGCCTACTGTAAAAGTAGCCTTTCTTACTGTAAATGTTTTCATATGGTCAGAAATGAATACAAAAATAAAGCAAGATTCTATACATTAGCAAAGACTTTACAACAGCATAGAAATGGTTGAAGAGCCAATAGAGTCATTTGGATACAGAAAAAAGAAAGAAAGAAGAATCAATGAGTTCCGATGAATGATAGAGCACTCAACACCATTATACTGAGCTCAAATGTGACTGAAACTCATTTGAAACCTGCTGCAGCTGTTTGAGAAAGTCTCTCACTCTGGCCAGCTGTAAAGTTCTCAAAACCCCTCTAAAAGCAGCCATTCAGGCCAGCCTGTTGTCTTTTTCAACAGTGCTTTTCATGCCATCAGCTTCCTGTACTGGTTGCTCACGCTGCTTTTAAAAGTCTCGACCTTGCTTGACATGGTGCTGCTGGTGAAATGTGCGCTCCTCTCCATGCCTGAGACCTCCTGACACTTGAGAAAGGCGAGAACCTGTTTTTGGCACTGAGACGACCCAAAGTAGTAGATGAGGGGGTCCAGACAGCAGCTGACGCTCCCGATGCACGTGGAGACCAGGTACGCGGCGTAGGACGCATCGTTTTGCTTGCGAGCGAACTGCACGTAATGCGCCAACAGGATGACGTTTGTTGGTGTGAAGCATATGACGAAAACGGCAAAAACAGTTACCGCCATAAAAACAGCCCGCGTTTTTTTCGCACGGTTTTCCACGTTGGCTGCGCACAAGGCCTGGATGATGCGCACGTAGCAGACGGTGCTAAAAATGAGTGGAATGAAAAAGAAAAGCGAAGAGATGACAGGGAAGAAGTACAGGTAATACTCTTGGAGATGGTGGATGTCAAGCACGTCGTGACACGTGGTTATGCCCAGGTCAGGTAAGTGAATGGTCTGATTGGAAATCAGCAAAGGCATCGCCCCGCCGATGGACAAAAGCCACATGGCGGCGCACACGACGGATGCGGTTTGAGGACTGCGCCAGGTAAGCGAGTCCATCGGGTAGACGACAGCCATAAAGCGATCCACACTAATGCACATAATCAGAAGCACTGAGCAGTACATGTTGCAGTAGAAAGCAGCCGTGACGAAACGACACATCCCAGCCCCGTATATCCAGTTATTTCCGTTGTAATTGTAGGCTATTCTAAACGGAAGGACCAGGACGAACAGAAGGTCAGCGCAGGCGAGATTCATCATATAAATCGCAGCTGGTTTCTTTGGTCTCACTTTGCGCACAAACATGACAAGCGCCAGCAGATTTAGAGGAGCGCTGATAATAAACACTATAATATATATTGTAGGGATGACAGCTGTCACCACGCGGCCTGTGAGGAAGCTGGAGGCCTCTTCAGAGATGTGATAGGTCTTTTTAGGCACAGGGTGGTGGTGATCTTTCCTGGGTTTGGATGCTTGGTCCGAACTGGAGCCACTGCCTTCGTCCTGCACGTCCAGATAATCAAATATTGGCTCATCAGTGACGGTAAGGAAATAACCCGAAAAAGTCCGAAGTAAAGTTCCTGAAAAAAAAAAAAAAGTTAAAAAAGAAAAAGAAAAGAAAGCGTCACCAACATCACTGTTACATGGGACAAATTCAAACAAGTTTTTTTTCTTTTCTTTTTTTAGTTTGTTGTGTCATTAATGTATTATATGTATAATCCTATATGATATATTATATTATATAATTAGCTGGTTTTATCATGTCTCTCTGCCTGGTCATCTCGATCCCCTACCCCTCTTTCTAAAGGGAAAATCTAAAGATATGAAAACCAAAAAATATATATTTTTAAAAATAATAGGTAATATATTTTATTTTAATATATTTTTAACAATAATATTTCACATCCTTCATGCTCAGTTCTGTCCTCCAAACAAGCGAACAATAAACCATGACAATAGGTAGGCTATAGGCCTAGTGAATGTATGCAACCTGTTGTAAGCAAAAAAGATTCAAATTCATTCTAGAACTAAAATCAACTGATTGCTCTCTATTTTAAAGTAGAAATTGAAACGACTAAAATTATAAGAAACAAAACAAAGCACAAAATGCAATATGAGATATAGGCCTAGGCTTAAGGTACACCATGTTTTAGGATTTTACTTGGTTATTCATTTTTATTTTTGTATTTAAAGTGTATAGTTCTCAGTTGTTATGTTTGCAAGTAAATCGCTTTGAGAAAGCAACTTTTAAAGGCACTATATAAAATAAATGTAGGTATTATTAGCGCAAGATCACATTCATTCCTAAACATTAGGGCTGTGTAGGCAGGCCTACACTATAATATGATTACTAGTTTTACATTAATATTTTTAAACCTACACTTCATTTCTTACAAAAGAATATTTTAGCAATTTAATGTGTATTACAATGTTTTGCGCTCCTATTCTACTGTTTAGCGCGCATGCGCACACCGGCGAACTTCATTGAATTATGTGACGTTTGCAAAAAAGAAATAATGCTTAATGCTAGTCTTTCTAACATTTACAGGTAAGGATAACCATGCGCTGAGGAAAACACTTGTGAAAAGGCATTAAACAGCACACGCACAGAGGGCTATGTAGGCTACTAGCTTAATTACACGTTTCACTCATACTTTGCAGTGCGTATGCGGCGTATTTTTTCCCATATATAACATGGCTATGGCATTAGAGCTTTTACACTGCACGCGGGTGCGGTCAGGAGCAGAGCATAGCAGTGCAGAGATCATTTATGCACCGAGTCTATTTTTGCTGTGCTGCAAACGCTGAATTAAAGTGACAGCGCATAGTTCGTGGTCAAAATGAACACAAATTCTGGAGTCTGCTGTTTTTGTCAGTTTAAAGTTTTAATTTATTTTTTTATTATTATTATTTTAATATAAGAATGCCTAGCCTATGTGCTAACACTTGCTTGAGCCACTTAATAAAGGCTACATTCTACATACAAGTATGCATTGAATAATATGTTGTTTAAATTGTGTTTAAACGTGAAAACCTCTAGCTATGTGTACAAAGAGAATCACAATGGTGACAAAACTTTTTTTTTTAAATAAATGTTGCTGATAACTTGATTTGATTGATGATTTGAAATACAAATAGTGAGTAAATGTGGTACAGCCACTTTAGAGCGTGCTGCTCCTGTGTACTGCATACGCACCAAGCACCATACGCGGCCGTTACGTGTGAAGCGCTTATAGCCTGCATTCTGATGTTTCGGTTTCCCGGGCACAACGCGCAGTCACTATCGATATTAAAATTATTTATTTATTTTTTACAGTAGGGATTTCATGATTGTATTTAGTTAGCCTACAAGAAAAAAATAATTTGCTGTAGGCTATTGCTGACATTTAACATTATTGCCCCTGATTTTAACTTTATTTTTAATTGTAGATTAATGTTTATTACAAAATGCTAATATCCCTGCTAAAATGCTCATTTCTTCTTCACTTTTCAAAGCTGGTTTACAACTTTTTTTTTTTAACAGAACAGATCTAATTGGTATTTAAATAATAATTAATTAACATAGTTGTTATAGTTACATGATGATTTCAACTTTCGCCAGTCTTGCCTGAAACGGTGAAAACAAATATTAGTAGCCTAGTTAATTTTCAAGTAACTAACCAGTGTAGCTACTTATCTCCGCTTAGCAAATAGCCTAACTTTAAGTTACTAAAGTTGATTTCCCCCTGTTTGTCTAAGTGTAAAGAAAGAGGCTGTAGTGTCTTACCGTTATTGGGCAGCGCAGCCGCAGATCCCTCCACAGCCAGCAGCCCCATCAACACCATAACCCTCAACATCACGACTGAAAGGAACAGTGCAGCTCAAAATGCCTATTTTTTGTTTGATGTACGCTCTTTACATCAAAGCAAAGCCTTTTCCCGAATGTGCCTAATCGCGCACGCTCTCAGGACATCAGGAAAGACTAGAGGGAGGATGCTGGATTCTCTTCGTCTGGCGCGTGCACGTCAACGCCTACTCGTGCAGCTCAAGACACTAAAATCCACTTACACAGGGGAGACCAACTAGTTGATACAAATGTTAACTTAATTTTATTTCAAGGGTTGTTATTTTAAAGTATATTATATTGTTGATTTGTTTCACCTATGCTTTTACAGAGTATTAAGGAAGGACAGAAAAAAAAACTTAAATCTGATTGTATGCTATTAATACTTAATTTACGCTTGGCTTTTTGATTCACAATACAGCCATTAAGTCTCACATACATGAATAATCACACACTGTTATTTTGTAAGATGTATTTAGCCTAATTAAAACCAATACATTCTCCTTCAATACTTCTCAGTGCACACTTATTTTAACTGAAAACATTTTGGAATGCACTTTATTAGGTATATATTTAAAAGATGTACAGTTGAGCACTCGAAATGAAAGGCACTAGGTAAATGACAGGCCTTCGAAAAGTCTCCTCCAGTTTATCTTATTTAACAGCCACACAGCAGTAGTGCATTTTGAGTCATTTGTCTTTTTCCCACATTATACATTTTTGAAATATTAAAACATTGCAGCTTCCAATACATTACTTGCCATCAAATATATATTTCAATTATACTTGTATTTAAAAATATAATCCATACACAACTTAAAAAACCAAAAAAAAAAAAAAACATTCCAGTCATCATAAAATATTGCGAACATCTGTATCTTTGATTGTGGTGATTAAATTTCATTTCAATGTAAGTAAAATCAAAAAAAGTGTGCTATGTATGTACAGCGTATGCATCATATTCTTAGAGTGGTGAGATCTCATTTTATAGTTAATTAAATACAGAAAACCTGCAAAAACAGTTGCACAAATACCCTGAATGATCAAAGATATTTCTTTTACAAAAACATCTAAAAACCAAAGGCACGTTCTATTCTTTTTGCATAATTTGCAAAGTGTAAACTAACATTAATAGCTAGTTCATATTTCCAATCAACTCCAAAGGATTCTCATTTTCCATAGAACTTTTTGTTCAAAAGGAAGATCAGTAGATTGACGTTGACTTTGGCCTTGTCAAACATTTTCATGACCGCTACTCCCTCATACTGAAGCTGCAACAGGTCCTGATAATAAAAAACAAAAGACATGAAAAACATTTCTGGTATTGGTGTTACCATAAATACAATTCCAATTGATAAACGCATTATCCTGCATGCATAAGAGAATAACTTGTGCCAGGCTCTGTGCACCTGGAACCTGACCTGGAAATGCAGTTGCACCTTCTCCATTTCAACTCCCATAAGCTTGGCCTTTATCTCAAAGTCACCCACTTCCTCACAAGGGCAAATGTCAAACATGACATTTTTTAACCTGAAACGTACAAAACACTTACTGAAATACTGGAATAGGCAAGGCTTAAAGTGTAAAACGACTGGTAGTGTCTGGTCAAAAAGAACATAACATAATACATTCCTGAAACGGACACCAAATTAAACGATTAAATCACTTAGTTAGATAATAACATTATTAATATTCTTTTGATCTGCCTGAAGAGATAGCAGAAATAGTTGGCTTGTCACTCGCTAAACTCCCATTTGTCCTGCATGAGGAAGAGCAAAACAGGATGAGAAACAACTTATAAGGCACTACCCACCCTCTAATGCAACACACAAACTGCTGACTGTTTGCATTCTCTGAAAAGCATCTTGTGAAATATGTCCAAGCCACTTATCTGGGGTCAGTTCAAATCAGAGGTTCCCCTGCTCCTGAAGGGCCACTGTCCTGCAGAGTTTAGCTAATTATATTTTGACAAGGCATACTAGAAGCTTGCAGGCAAGTGTGTTGAGGCAAGTTGGAGCAAAACTCTACAGGACAGTGGCACTCCAGGAGCAGGTTTGGACGCCGCTGGTTTATGGCACAATGTAAAGTCACTCATTATCAGTGCAATTAGTTATTAGTATCAGAATGCAAAGAAATAGGAAGAGGAAGCACATACTGATTAGTCTGGAGGCCTTCAATTTCCAGAATGACTCCTTTCTCATGCAGTTTGGCAGCTGTGTACTTCAGGGATGAGGCCTTGGACTTCTTAGTGCTTTTCTCTTCTTCCTTTCTGTCCAGTTTAATGGACCTTCGTGAATTCCTGGTGGTGAAACAACCCTTAGTGAAACACGTCATATAGGTAGGACACTTCCCAATTGTGTTGGGGGGGATGGCCGCTCAATTGTGCTACGCAATAATCATTTGAGAAGAAGATGAGGTGAGAATAATTTATGAAAATGTCTAAACATCAGATGAGATTAAAACAAGTTAGTCGTTAGGATAGATAAATGTTTTGCAAAAGTTATTTAAATTGATTAATGAATAAGCAGATTGGTGCTGCACCTCAAATCAGCGGGAAATTATCAAAAAGGCTAAATATAATAAAGAAAAGCAATAATTGCAAATATTAAAATGTCAATCAGATTAAAAATAACTTCAATTTTAACATTATTTTCTAAATGACTACATTTAATTGAATATGTCTGTTTTTACTACTTGATAAATTGTTCGCTAATCAAATCGCAGATTATGTATCAATACAATGAATTGCTTAATCGATTTCTTAGTGATTATTGGTACAAGTTTGAGCATGCTTGTACAAGATATGAAAAGTTGCCCGAGAACATTACGCGTACTTTCTGTTGAGGTTATCCAGACAGGTTTTGATGTATGTGTCATAGTAGTTGATCTGTTCTTGATAGAAAGCCGCCTTGGAATTGAGCGCAGTCAGAGTCTGCTGCAACTTCACCAATTCGGCTTTCCTCCTCTGCCTATAGCGTCGTTGGTATCGGATGTCCTGTCACATATACAAAAAAAAACAAAAAAAATGATTTTACAAATACAGTCAGACTAAAAGACATGACCTAACAGCCTAAACCTACTTGAAGGTGTTTCTGGTACTCTGCAGTCCAAAAGGGAGCAAGATAAGGTCATACCATGATTTAAAAGATGCAAAGGGTATAGCAATCATTATATGGCTTGGGAATATCTATTTTCATCCCATACACAAATGAATGTGCCCCAAGCTCTTTTCACATAGTTCCTGCACCCCTGAATGAAGTCATTAAGGCCTGACCTTGGAGATGTCATTGATGACTTCCTGGTACTTGTGTTTGGAGCTGGCCAGACCAGCCTGCTCTAGAGTTCTCAGGTTTCTGAGGATCTTCCTCTTCTTCTGCTCCAGAGGCAGCTGGCGGTCTTCTAGCATGGCCTGGCTGCTCTTTAACCCTTCTGGAGTCTGAGAGTCCTGCACCACCTGACGCTCCACAAGCTTAGCGTGCTCTGCCTCCTACAACACCAGAGAGAGAGGGTTGAAGGTTAATCGACTGAACTTCATCTGAATCTGTTGGAAGACTGGCCTCCATTCAATCTTGATCACGGGGCAAAGGCAGGTACCTGTGCAGGAGAGGCGGGAGTTTCCAGGATATCGGTGAGCGTCTCCCCTGGTTGAATTTTCACCACGTCCACTATCAGTTTCTTTGTTCTGAAAAGTGACAGGCAAACAAAGATGAGGATGTTCTTACTGTATCAGAGTGTCTCACTCTCCACATGTTCGGCATTTTCTTATGGTAAGATATATATATATATATATATATATATACTGTATAAACATACTGTATATACATTCAGTCAATGGGGTCCAATGTTGTTTTGGCTTTTTTTATTAAATTGACAAGAACATTCTTCAAAATATACTTTATGTTCAACAGAACAATAACAAATTTATGCAGGTTTGGAATGACATAAGGGAGAGTAAATGATAGTAAAATTTGATTAAATGATCCCTTTGAGAACGAGTTTGGTAGTAAAAGCAAAAGTGCTTGCTGGGAAAACAGACTCATTTGTTGTTTATCTCACAATGTACATTCACAAACTGGCTGGTTAGAGTAATTCATGTTTATATGGTCTGTAAACGGAAGATCATACACGTCTGGATCACAGGGGCCTCACAGATGTTGTGTTTTTTTTTGGAAATGGAAATGGCGCAGGGTGTAAACATATAGACAATGAGCTATGATGTCACTCTTCCTGCTTTCTCCCTAAAGAAATACTGCACCATATGGAAAGAGCCCGAGATAGTTTTTCAAGTATTCAAGGCATTCAAATGTTTGATTTAAAAAGACATTATTATTGAAATGAAAAATGTTCGTCACACTGAATTTACACACTAAATCATCTTGGTGTGAACAGGCCTTTACTTAACAATGCTAATTACACAAAGTGAGTCAAGACTCAAGAGGCCCTTTTTAGAAGATAAAACTGGTCACCAAACCACTTCCTGCCATGGGTAAGGAGAGATATGAAGACAGGAAATGAGGACAGTGAAGAATAGCTGAGTGTGGCAAGAGAGATATTTATATGTGAGGACATTTTACGTTTTAAGGCAGTTGAAGAAGTGATGATTACTCGCTCCCTTACTTTGTCATTAGTCCCTTCATGTCTTTGTCATCTCCATCCAGCAGCTCAAACTTGTTGGTGAGGTTAAGGGAGATCTCTGTTTTGGCCAGCTGACTCAGTGAGTTCTCCTTGTTTGGTTCATTTGTGTCCACGGTTCCTTCACCTGAGTGTCAGAGTGTGTTTTACTTCTATTATTGTCTAAGTTCTGACAGCAGGTTTCTGCTAATTTCTGTCATTTTCTATTAATCTTAATCTATTAACTGTCAGTGAGTGAAAATGTATCTTAACTACTCACACACTGTTGCAAAACATCATATCAGTTTTTATGTCATTTAATTGGATAATTCTGGTGATGTCCCAGTGAATTAATGAAATTATGTGTTAGTATTTTTTACATATTACCAACTAGAGACTCGATGTCAGGAACTTCCCCCAGGTCCTTCAGGAGCTCATGCAGAAGATCATTGTGATCTGGAGCAATGGCTTCCTTGTGTTCCAACACCAACTAGAAAAAAAAAAAGTAAATTTGACTATCAGCTACAACTAGTCTGTATAGATTACAAAACAACAAAACTTCTTGACAACACATCATCAAAGATGAGGGTCA
Organism: Pimephales promelas; assembly: GCF_988280905.1. Lineage (NCBI taxonomy): Eukaryota > Metazoa > Chordata > Actinopteri > Cypriniformes > Leuciscidae > Pimephales > Pimephales promelas. The sequence goes on from NC_142772.1 coordinate 23,921,428, forward strand.
AAAACCAATAAATTAATGCTCTTTGACTCATGTCTGGGACTCATTCTTTAAAACAAAAAAGAGTCTGCAACATAACTAAAAAGATGAGTATTTGTTTCCAATCTTCTCATTGTCCTAAAATTTGGCAGAGAAACCAGGACAACACCAAACAATAAACAGTTACAATAAACAGTTTCGATTTGAAGGGAATTTTTTCCTTGTACTGTACATCTCCTTAATATCTGTAATAATATCAAATCACAGAATATCTCTGGTTAATAATTATATATTACAGTCATAGAGCTGAAAAGGGACATCACTTCTCTTAATGTATGTGTTGCACTCTTGAAAACAAACAGAAATGTTAGTTATCCAATAGAAATAATGTAGGGGTTTGGCTGAGTTGAGAAAAGTATGCAGGCTCTTTATTATGTCTGCACAGGTCATGATGTCACTCCCTCACACATATGGATTAAGTTAAGCCACTCCTCACAGTAGATTCCTCTCATGACTCATGACAAAGGTGGCTAATAAAACTTCGTCATAATGAGTTACAGATCTAAAAAAAAACAATTTAATTTCACATTCCAGATCACATGCCAACAGATACAGTAAGTGTTGAAAATACAAGTTTTGACAAGTCGTAATAAAGCTGTAATAAAAACCTCTTGGTTAAAGTTGGCTTAAAATGAAAATCTATTTTCTAAAAGCAAGTTATAGTGCTTATTTTGGATGCTTAGTACACGTTTTTATTATTTAAAGGGGTCATATGCCATTTTTGTACAAGTTAATATGAATGTTTAGGGTCTAAATGAAAACTTTGTAATATACTTTTATTAAAAATTCTCATTAGTATTTTAAGAGAACACTCATTTTACCTGGGGCACGTTCAAGTTCAAAACGGTGCGCAACGTTTTGCTATGATTTCCAGGTTGAACGTCATGTTTCCTGGAAACGGCGTGCACCGGGGTTTGAGATACGTTTGGTGGGTGTGTCAGAACTGCAGTCCAATCAGCAGCAACATGTATATAAAGCACGCGGTATTAAAATGAACTCACACAATGGCTTCAAAGAAAGTATTTTATAAATGTGTTTGATACAGCTCGGTATACGCAACAACGGAGGATATTATAGACGTGTTTGTAAGTTTTATTGTGAAAATATAGGATATCAACATAATGATGTAGTTTTTTTAAAAACTCTCTTGTGGGCGGCAACTGCAATAACTGTATCGGGCATATTTTATAGTATTAAACACATATTTATACCGACTTCATCAGGCTCCGAAAATTCTTCACAAAGAACACAAAGAACGGCCTTCTCAGCTGCCATAGTTGTAACTCTTGCGTCATCAGAACAATGCGTTCAACAGATCACCGTTTTTGTGCAACATTTTGTCGGGGCTTTTGTCAGCCCTGGTTAAAAACAGCTGTTTAGAGCATGCCGTTTCAGAGCATTTGCCTTTAAATGATAATGAGCTTTGCTTACTCCGCCCCTCTGTTCTGCTGGCCTTTTGATACAACACATGTGGAGTGTTGCCTTGTGAGTCTCTGGGGACACATCTGTGAAATCGTATCAGTTTGAACCGGAGTTAGACCTGAAACAAGATGACGGCCGCAAAGACGTTCGACAATTAAGGCTCAAACAGGACGTTTCTGGAGGTGCAGAGGGAACATAAATAGTTGCTACCGATTCTTTTTTCAGGAGCAGTTTCTTTGCAAAACCAGCTCATACTGACCCTCGTTTATAAAGGAGGTTTGGTCTGGTGAGAAATGATTCATGAACGCATTGACGTTGATTGTGGGGAATATTCCCTTAAAACAAAACTCAGCCACTGTGTCTTCAGTGGTTCGGATTTAGGAACATTAAAATTACTGTGTTCATTATTACACCCAAGAACAGAACACCACAACCGCTTAGACGCCATATTGCTCCAGCATATCAACAATGATGGACAATTATGACAGCTCTCTCAGGATGTGTTAAAACGCTGCTGTCAATCAAAAAATCGTGGGAGGGGCATCCAACCGTGTGACATCACACGGTCGACAGCTCGATTTGAGACTGGGAAAACATACAATGAGATTAAAACAAAAACACTGGATGGATTTTTATCATTATAGTTGTGTACAGCACACACTTTGTTGTTGTGTACAACACACACTTCAGTACAATCAACTTGAAAAAGTGCATATGACCCCTTTAAAAATGTATTGACCTTGTGATGTTAAATCTAAATGCCATAACTAGATCATCCCCTGAAAATGAGAGACTTCTCTCTATTGATGTATGTAGGATTTCTCCAATCATTCAGTCTGCTTAAACATCGCCCCTGCAAGCCAATCATTCATATGCCACCACTTTTTAGGGCAACGCCCACATCTCTAAATCCAATCAACAACTAATGCATAGAACCAAGTTCCCCCCTATATTTTTTTCTTTTCTGACAATCCGTTACACTCGGGTGCATTACAATACGGAATAAAAAAATCTTTTGCTACTTCTGTTTCATTGCAACTATGAAAAAAGAGGTTTCTATTGAATTGTTTGGTAATACTGTGTCTTACAGAGTGTGTGTTGATTATCTCTTCAATAGAGATGTAGATGACAGGTTTGCTGAGTGTCACCATGTCAGAGTACTCGTCCACGTTAAACTTCTCCTCAGGAGCAGGAACGTCGCAAGCTGCCTGGAAGAAGCCCCTGAAAAGCAAAAACAAAGTTGTAACCAGGCCCAAAAGAGTGTAACTTCACAGATTTTCAACCCATTTTGTATTGTCGATAGTGTATGGGCCGAGATATTCACATTTATTTGCCAGCAAAAGCTCCAAAGCTTTTTTGAAAACTACAGATTGTCCATCCCCTTTTTTGTATCCCGGCCCACAGACAGTCGGGTTGACAAGGGGGTTATTTAAAGAACAGTTATTGTAAGAGTAGGTTTATCACTGAAAATTATACTGTGCCTACTCTTTAAACAGCATTATAGTAAAACTATAACACTATGGCAACAGCTTTCTTACCTGTACGTAATGTACGTAACGAAGTTGGGTGGAACTGACAGAACGCCAATTTTCCCCCTCCATTTGGCCTAAAACATTGTTCGTGGTCATCCAGTTTGAAATGTTGACAAACAAACAAACTTTTAGCTACTGCCTACAACGTGCTGAATCCTTCACTGGAAACCCAAAGTAACCCACTACGCTAAACTTTTACTCTTCAAATTCTTACAGACTTGCACCCAGGAACAATACAGTTCAACACCATTATGAATACAAATTTGCTAATAAGTGTTTCCTACTAAAGCAAGGCGGTATTTGACTGGTGAGCGTATTACACACAGCAGACTGGTGGGAGTGCCCAGTGCATTATGGGTTTTGAAGGTTTCCTACCTATTTGACTAAAGGGTAGATAAAAGGCCTTTTCTGTTTTCTTTAGTCAGGATGCTTTCACTTTTTTTTGCCTTTCTACTGTATAAGCAATCAAGTTTTATTGAAAGCCCATTTTGCCAGCTGTGAAGTACCCTTTAAATCTGTTGAATATGAAAACCCCATTGAATTAGCCAAAATATTTAATACACACAGCTGTTCAAATTCTGTGTAAATCTGTTTTGAACCAAAAAATAATAATAATTTTTAAACCAAATAGATAATCAATTTACAATGCAAAGTATACTTGAATGAGAAGGTCACATGCTGTCATAAACAGCAATAATCCAGATCATCAGGCAGAATTGCTGAGAATCAGAGAGGAAAAGAAATCAGCAGGGAGTTTCCAGTAAGAATGACTCACCGGCATGGGAATGGGGGGCTCTGGGCAAAAGGTCATTTAGCACTTCCAGCTGCCTCAAATAAGCATACACACACACTAATATGTCTGAAGAGGCAGCACATGTCCCTCCTCACTGCTGATGACTTACTTTCATACAAAAACACTTCCTCACCTTTAACCTCAATTTCCATATATCTTTAGCCTGTCCTGACTAAAGATCTGTCAGACTGTTTAAAATCTTTTGTTCTACTTATCAGTTTCCACATAAAGTATGTATGTTGTTTCTATGAGAAGAAAACAACATTGGACCCTATTGACTTTCAAAAACATATATTGAGATAGAGACATTCTTCAAAATATCTTCTTTTAAGTTCAACAGAAGAAAGTAAGTCATGCAGGTTTTGAACAACATGAGGGTGAGTAAATGATGACAGAATTGTCATTTTTAGATGAACTATCCCTTTAAGTATTTAATTATTCTCAACAGTTATAGCATTTTTTTTTTTGTTTGACCCTAAACAAACTAAACCTTAAACTGATGAAGTGCTCTGTTCTCCTCACCTGAACCTTTGATAGGTCTGGGAGATGTAGCTATTCATGGGGGTGAGGTGGTCGCTCTCGTCCTCAAAACGCTTGTTGGCAGCTGCATGCTGTAGCATCTTAGCCACTGACGCCAGGTTCCTCCTCTGCTCTGAATGCACCTGACCTCCCGCCGTCATGTCAATGATGTCAAAGCCATCTGGAGCCACAATGGCAGGATTCATGTATCGGTAATAGAGAAGAGTCCCTACAATCTGTGGGAAGAACATGTGATGCTATTCAAACTTAACTTATTTCATGTGAACCATTATTTTTCTGGGTTCTTGAGACTCCACAAAATGTGAATTAGTTCATCTTTAATCTGTTGTGGTTCATCATGTGTCAAGCAATTATTATACATTTTAAGCATGAAATGAGCTTTGCAGGCAGGACTCATTTAATGCATATTTTAAAAGAAACATTTGTATGGAATCTGGATACACGAGTACCACTAAAATAGTCAACATCTGACCTTTAATAATTCATCCTCTGTGGCGTCAGGGAATTTCTCATGAAGCGTGTCCTTTAGAACTTTAGCAATGTATCTCATGCCGTAACTGCATGCAAAAGAAAACAGATATCAAATGATGCAAAATAAAAATGTGGCCATACATTAAATTAATGAGAGGTTAGTAATGAATGTTGTGTGCGAAACAGCACACAACGCTGATTCTGTTTTTGGCGGACTCTCTCTGTTTTAACAACAATGCTGCCCCCTGGTGCACAATGACACTGTAAATAATAAGTAATATAGTATATAATATTTAAGTAATAAGTGTAATAAAAAATGTATATAATAAGTAATATTGTATAAAATTATCCTTAATAATACAAGACGCATGTTTGACAAATATAACAGGTGAAATGAAAATGAACAGCATGAAGCATAATTGAACATCTGTTTGAAAGGCTGCAATGGTCTTTGTTCTTACGGGATGCTGTCCAGCGATGACATGATAGAGCCGAGCACTTTGTCTGTGACGGTACGAAGCATCTGATTGGAAGATTCCAGTTTAGCCCTCACTTCCTCATGTGACAGAGCCTGGTCTGGCGTCACCTCATATGGCAGCTTACTATGAAGTTAAGTTCAACAACAGAAGTAAAAAATACATCTTTACCAAGGCTGCATTTATTTGATCAGCCACACAGTAAAAACAGAAATATTACAATTTAAAATAACTTTTCATTTAAATATTTTTTAAAAAGTCAAATATTATTGTGAAGCAGCTTTGATACAATCTGTATTGTGAAAAAAACACTATATAAATATATATATTTGAAAAGTAACGTATTCTTGTCAATCATAGTGCAAAAGCAGAATTTTCAGCATCATTACTCCAGTCTTCAGAAATCATTCTCATATGCTGATTTGGTGCTCTAGAAATTTGTAATGTCATCAATTGAAAACAGTTGTGCTGCTGAATATTTTTATGTAAACCTATTTATTTAAAATAGAACAATATAAATTGTAAATGAATGCATCTTTGCTGAATAAAAGCATTCATTTCTTGCAAAAGAATCTTACTGACCCCAAAACTTTAGTCAATGTTATATTGTAAAAAAAAAAAAAAATGTAAATATGCTAACAAAGTTGGAAGGGAAATGTGTGTGAGAAAGTGTGTGTAATATGTAAGATAAGAAAATATTCATATGAAAATATGAACCTGGCTTCTCCTGTAGCGGTCTCTAGCTGATTAACCCAGGCTTTGTAGATGTCTACAGGGTTAGTGTTGATGCCCAGGTTTTTGTCCTCAATGATCTCTTTAACCACTGGACCAAGCAACTGCCTGAGGGCGTTCTGTCCACGAGCACCACGGTAAAAGCTCAGAACCATCTTAATGACTGTAGGGTTTCCTGTCACTATTTCCTGGATATGATCCACCTTAGATCTGTAAGAGATGACAGCAAAGTTACAACGATATTTGTCATACTGTATATTATAAAGCAAAACTATACACATTGTATAATCAGAGACATTTGATTCACATTTGATCCAATAATTATGAATTAAAATATATTAGTCGCTCTGAAACAATGTTGTTTATGCATGCTAAAGCTAGAAAATAAAATTCTCTAAATCTCAGTCTCAGTCTCTTTATCTTACTTGATCTCCTCTCGCAGCGCTGACTCGAAAAGCTTGAGCAGCAAGTACTCTTCCCGCTGGTTAGAGGCATAGTTATACAACGTGAAGATCACTGTGTCCATGAACTTGGTGGATTTGTTCTGGGGCATCTGGAAGATTAGCTTGGCCAGGTATGAAGGATTAGTCTGTTAAAATAAGACAACATTTTACTGAAAGGATTTACAGTATTGATAACTAGGATTTTTTTTTTTAAATGTATAAATGTTTTACACATATGTTATCTTCAGCATTCCAGTCTATTTCATAAATGATTTAAAATGACTCAATGTGGGCCAAAGATCTCACTTGTAGAAGGTAAAAGAGATGCTGATAGGTCTCCAGTTTCTTCCTCTTTTCTTTGCTCAGGCCCTTGATGCCCTGCTTTTCACCCATAGCCAGATCTTCTTTATTCATTTTGTTCTTTTTGCTTTTCATCTTTTTGCTGTGTGAAACCACATCCTGTTAAAGAAGAAAACATTGAAGAAGTTGGAAAAATTAGGATGGTTAGGATGGGTTCAAACTAGTTTGAACATATGTAACTGTTTCTACTCTTATGAGACTCAAGAAAAAGTTTTTTTTGTCATTTTGGCAACCTTCAAACCTATATACATCAAAAGATAATGTAACATTTTTCTCATTAATCCTTAGTATATACAACAAACAATACACATTGCTCCCAATTTCAGCATAAAAATAGCACCTGTAGTGTGATCCTATTCTTTACTAACAGGCCAATCTTAATATCCATTAAATTCAGATCCTTTTCCATTTGCTGATTAGCACGAATCTTGGTGACCACTTCCTCTCTAAGCCGTGTCACTTCCTGTTCCTCCTGTAAATCGAGGCTACTTTGTTCCAGCAAGTGTACAAATTTACGGACCACTGAGAGAGGGGGATGCTGAGAACCGGCTGTTTGAAAAATAAATGGAAAAACAATTATCTTTACCATCAAACCAATCAACTAACAATACATGTAAATGCAAATTAAATGAAATAATACATTCAATGTAATAATGTAATGGACTTACTCAAAGTTCTGTAGTCAACTCTTGCTTTATTAGCCTTAAGGTAAGCCTGAATCGTCACTATTTCTTTCTCCTGAACACGACACAGAATGTTTCAGCGTCATGAGTATGCAGATGCAGAAGCTGAATCTTCACTTGTGAGTGAGATGACTTACATGGTCTTTGAAGTACTGCATTCTCTTAATGTAGCTTCGTTTAGCTTTCCACATCTTCACCAGTGACTGTAACTAAAGTGTAGAGGAAACAGGTTTTTATGCTTATAATGAATAATTATAATAATTCTCTTTAATTATAATAATGAAATAATCATGAATAATTCAAGTACTAAAATTCGAAACAAGGTGAATATGGTACAATGAAAAACTGTGATAAAAGAGCATCAGTGATAGAACCGTTACCTTAATCACAGTGCTCACGCTGTCTTGGAAGGTCTTTAGTCTGTCTTTATACACTCTTCTCTGTTTGTAGCCCTTCCAGGATGCCTGCAATGGTAAACAAAACCCAATGTGAAAGGAGGGAGTATGCGATTTTTGACACAGCCCTCAATGCTTTCAATGTTTTTATAGTGTTCATTTTCAGTGTCTTGTTATTGGTGCAAGCAAAAAGCCCTACGACAATTTTTTGAAATGTTGTTGATTAAGTGTTTTTGACAATCAGATGCGTGTCTCACGGCCAATGCTTGAGAGTTGGCAGCTCGTCTCTCACTGATGTCGCGACACTCATACAACATTGTTACTCGCGCACGACTCAATGTCACAAGACAGTCTCACTAAACAAAATCACGGTTGACTAATGCAGTAATGCAGCCTGTTTACAGGGAAGTAACAGTAATCTAATTACTATTTTTTTAATTGGAATCCCTTACTTTACTCGTTACTTGAAAAAAGTAATCGGATTACTGTAACGTGTTACTTCTAACGCATTACTGTCCATCAGTGTTCAAGATTAACATGAGATTGACTGAAACTGAGTGTTTTACCCCCCCCCCCCTTTAAGTAGTATATTGTTTTTTTAATAAACAACAATTTAAACAAATAATGATAACAACTATATTTTTAAAAAATAGTATTTTTTAGAGTTAAGCACCTGTAGTTTGATGACGCTCGGCTCTTGTTTTTGCAAGTACTCCAGTCTGTCAGTATGTGCCCGCCTCACCAGGTATCCACGAATCAGGGCCTGCAGTTTGATGATCAGCGTCTCATTGGCCAACCACAGCTGCTCTCTGCTATACTCAGCTGTTACACTGCTCAAAACACTCTAGTTAAGGGGAAAGAAAATATCAAATGAACTGCAGAGCTGTCACAAACAACGCAAAACACAGCAAATGTATGTTTGTGCTAAAGACATACCTGAATATCTTCTTTGGTGAGCTGTGAACTGTCATGGAAAAAATGATCTGGCTCAACCCATGTCCCTTCTTTGCTTTCGATGTTATAGAAGTAATCATATTTATCCTTGATCTTGTGTTTTACCCACGAACTGCCACTGGTCTCTAAAGATAACACAATTAAAATTAAAGCACTGTGATTGCTCAGAGGTCCTGTGAAGAATAACTTATTTATGAAAAAATGTATTTGCCTCTGTCTGAAATCAAATAAACCAGTAAATGTTTTAGATGTTGCTTGAAAAGTCTGTGGAATATTTATCTAACAATTTATCAAATTGTATCAAACTGGCAAATATTGCACAAATTTGACACAATTAGGTTTGTTAATGCTATTGATACACATATACACAAAAGGGCTTGATAATACCATACACAATATTCTGTATAATTATATAATAAATGATATTTAATATGCATGACAGTACATTCTCCAGCCTCAAAGAGTAAGGCAGATAACAAGAGCTAAGTTAATGTTCAAATTATAGCTAGACCTTCCAGACCGCAGTCATCAATGTTACCTTGTTCTGTTTGAGTGCTCTGTAACTGAGAGAGCTGACTGTGGTAGATATGAGCACATTCAGACAGCACTGCTCGAAGACCTGCATCAGGACACTGCAGAGCACCCAGTGTGGCCATAGCATCGCCCTCAGATACTGCCCTGTTAATGTCTGCGACGGCCTCAGCCACTGAAATAAGACATGCAATATACATAAAAATCATTTTCAATCCTTGAGAATGGATAAAGTTACAGTTATTCATAGAAAGGATGCATTTTTTTTTCTTTCTTTGCATTATTTTGATTTTTTCCTATACATTTTAAAATTGTATGTATTGTGACAATATTTTGTCAGATTTATGTACAGTTTACATGACAACGATGTACTAAAACAGAAAAAGATTTTTCTGTCCTTTGTCAAAACGATCCCCGTTTGCACGTATGATTAAAAAAGCTGTATTCTGCTGCCAGGCCAGTAGATGGCGATGTCCCTTAGGGGGCTTTCACACTGGCAGTTTAGTTCGGAACCGGGCAAGGTTCGCATGAAAAACCGCTAATGTGAACGCTGTCATGGGACCGAGATGCGCACTGGGGTACTGAACCCTAGACTACCTGGAGGAGGTGGTCTGAGTTCGGCTGGTACAAACGTGCTCGGGCTCGGACCGCAGCAAACGAGCCCAGTGTAAAAGCCCCCTTAGTTTGATTTGCCCGGTCTCCCTGTCTGTCTGTATTCTCTAGTTAATTTCCTTGGTTACTGATTATGTTATGCACCTGTTTCTATTTTGTTTATTATATAGTATTTAAGCTCTTAGTTCCCTCAGTTACTTGTTCAGTGTCATCTTTGTATGATGTGGTCGCGTTCTAGTGTTGTCCTGATATATCCTGGGTATCTCCGAGTTATGTTGTTAATAAAGTGTTTTTCTGTTAGATTCTCCATAGTCATGCTTTCATTGCAGCCAAACGTGAACATTTTACATCGATTTTTATTAACAGCTTAAATATATAAAATATATATTAAAGAATATGCGTTATAAAATATATAAAGTATTTCATTTTAAATGTCAAACCCAATTTGAAAGGTTATATGCCATTATGTGAATCATAAATAAAAATATACAGTACATCCTTCACAGGTATGTGTATAGGATATTAACAGAATTAACATAAAAGCTTATCATACATCTTTCATGCAACTTATATTTGGATACAAACTTACATTTGAGTGCATCCTCCTGGTCCTGGTTGGCAGTGTGTATGGCCTCCTGGATCTGGTCCAGCCACAGCACAGCAGACTCATCTCCGGATCTCTATAACAGCGCAACACACAGTCAGGGCAGGCTCAATACAAAACATGTGTATACAATACAATACAATACACAGGCTCAATATGGTCCATGTGTACTGCTGTCACAGTGCAAACCAAATCATCTGATACTACACAGTCATTTATTCTGAATGTAAGCAACTAAAGTAAATCATGTATTAGACAAGACTGTATTATACATGCTGTGCAACTATCACTGTAAAACAGGAAGTGTCTCTTTGGTAAATATCTTGTTTAATCAGGTTTTTTTTCACAGCAGTCATATAATATTATATCATCTCAGTGTATGATGTCAAATGTTAAGAGCAAAGTTAACCCAAACATTTCCATAATTTATTTTGGAATTTTGAAAGCACAGATGAACTGTATGAAAACAATGAAATTATTTATTTGATTTAATATATAAAAAGTATGGTGCAGTATTTTGTCATCAAATAATTCATGGTATGTTTTTTGGTAAATAGTGTGGCCAGATTCCAGACACATTTTTAACAGAATAAAAAGAAAAAGTTAAGAACCTGCAACCTGATGATATCGACTGCTGTGAAAAATCAAAGATTTACCATTCTACCTATCATTTGCTGACACTCAGATCCTGAAAAACAAAACAAAAAAGTACCGTTTCCTTTATTTGAAGGGATAAGACCTGAATTCATTCATTCATTCATTCATTCATTCATTCATTCATTCAAGAAAGAAAGAAAGAAAGAAAGAAAGAAAGAAAGAAAGAAAGAAAGAAAGAAAGAAAGAAAGAAAGAAAGAAAGAAAGAAAGAAAGAAAGAAAGAAAGAAAGAAAGAAAGAAAGAAAGAAAGAAAGAAAGACAAAAATCCATTAAAGGATTTAGAAAGAAATCCATTAAAGGACTAAACTTAAATCAAGTTGTCAAAACACCAAAACATCATATAAACATTCCTGCATGTTATTTAGGAACTATTTGTGGACAGATAAGTGTAAATAGTTTGGTCCAACCATTTGGGGGAAGTCTCATATCACGTAGCATTTCCTGACATGCCTGAGAAATGAGCACTGAGTAATTCTGAATCCAGACTCCCTAAACCCTTACAGGAAACCGTCATGCCCTTCAACAGACGTCTAGCTTGATAGTTATCTCAATATACAGATGACTGATTGTCAGAACAGAAACTTGTTGGTCATGTTTAGTTGTTTGCCAAACGATACTTTGTAAAAAATTCACAGGAAAAACCTTTCAAACATGTGGAGAACATTTGTGCTGCTGCTATTACCATTCATTTTTGAGGATTCACTTCAAGATTCAGGTAAGATCACTTTTCTCTAACAGTTAAACAGCTGAGCTGATTGCTATGTGGTAAAGATGTGGACATGGACTGAAGTCATGATTTTGTGACTAAAAAAAAAAGTAAGAATAGTTGACTAACTCTCAGTTACTATAGCAGTCTATGATGACAAGGAAAATGTTAGTAGATCTAGAGAATATTCAATAATCTAAAACAAATAATTCTCAAAATACAATGAGCCACAATTAAAACAACATAAAGATGGCGAGTTTGTGAGAATTTTGGAAGGTTGTACATAGCTGAAAAAACAACAAGACTCGGAAAGCAAAAGGAAAACAACAACACGCAAGACTACGTAAACCCGACAAATTAAAATAAATTAAATAAAGGAAATTAAATATGTCACACAGTTGAAATGTAACTCAAATAATTGAATTCAAATAAAAAAAATACAAAATACTTGATGTTGGAAGTTTGTATTGTCTTACTCTTACAGTTAATGTTTGTCATGTGTGATTAATCATGATTTATAGGCACGTCAAATTTCCACAACCAATGTTTTCCAGATAATTTAATCTAAAACAGTTGAAATATGTTTCAACTGTAAATATGTTAAATACCTGAAATATGTATTTAGAATTTAATGTGCAATGCTATTATCATTAATGTTAAAAATAATGACTTGAAGCCATGTCTGCTCATCTAATAATTTGTTGAATTATATTCAATTCAGTTTAAATGTAGTATCACGCTGTGTGAAACTGTACAGAGAATGAATACACTTTATTTCAGTATTTCAATATTGTGTTTTCTAACATTTTTTTCAGCATCAATATATACCAGCATCAATATGCCAAAACAATCAATTCAGCCAAAAACGTTTCCTGGAACACTAGTGTTCAATATTTCCCTGTTCTCCAACACATCTATCCAGCAGCCTATGATAAACGCCTCTGATAAAGTCATCAATTACATCACTGGAATTGTCAGCACTAGGATCATTCCATCCGTGTACATCCTAGCCATCCTCATCGGGATCCCCTCTAACGTCTTTGTGTTGGCTTGCCTCAGTGGAAGAAAGAATCTTTCCAGTGGTATCCTATATTTTAGCCTAGCAGTTTCAGACCTTCTCCTGCTACTTTCTCTCACACTCAGAGTCCACTATCACTTCAATAACAACGACTGGATCTTTGGAGAGCTGGCCTGTAAGGTGGTGACTGCCTGCTTTTATGGTAACACCTACTGCTCGATATATGCCCACATGTGTATTAGTGTGATGCGCTACCTTGCGGTGGTCCGCCCGTTCCGCTATAGGACAATGTCGAAAAGGTACTGTGCGATCTGTTCGAGCTTAACCACGTGGGTGGTTTTTGCTATTGCGATGGCACCAGAGTTTCTGGTTCAGCAAAGCTACCATGTTTCCGGGGAAGACTTGGTGACGTGTCATGATATCCAGCTCTATGAGGAAGCGTCCTACAAACCTTTGATTCCATACAGATTGAGTCTGATCTGCCTGGGGTTCATCCTGCCATCGCTGGTCATTGCATTTGTTTACGGATCCATCATCCACCACCTAAATTGTTCCAGTCGTGACTGGAAACACTACATGAAGGCCAGCACGTTGGTGTTTGGGATATTTTTAGTGTGTTTTACTCCATGTAGTGCACTTCTTTTTGCACACTATGTGAAGTTGTACAATGAGAAGCAGTATGACCTGTATTACTACTACAGAGCAGCTGTATGTCTGTGTTCTTTCCACAGCTGTCTGGACCCTTTCCTCTCTTATCTGCTCACAAAGACTTCAACTTCCCAAGTCAAGTTTAGATCCTTTAGCTCTAGACCTTCGAACACATTGTCCACTGTCTAAGGCCTTCTAAATAGCAGGATGTTTCTGTTTCTGGACCCTGCAAGGGTGGGCTTCCTTATCTAAAATGGCTTAACAGTGGAATGAGGATGTTATGGTTGGACTTCCCACTTTGTACTATAGTAGAAGCTCATTACTTTGTACAGAAGTGAAAGAAGTTGGACACACAGAGGTCAAGCTGAATACAAAGTCTTTGAGACCATGAAAGAAGTGTTTAAATCATTTGAAAAAAAAGTAATTCAAATAAGAGATGTCACCTCTTAGACATTTCATTGGTTCAGTGCTGTTATTCTATGTCACCTTGCAAATGAGGTCTTTGGTGGTCAGCAGTAGATCATGATAGTGTTTGCCGGTGACTGGATTGACTCCCTGTAGTTTAGCTGTAGGGAGTAGGAGGGTGGCGAGTGTCTTCTCTGGATCTCCAGAATTTAGAGCTTCGTTGATCTCAGCGATAGCAATGACTCCTACACAACATGGGAATTTTATGTAATCAACAACTCGTGATGCAATGGAAGAGTCATTGATTTGTGTAGTGTACATTTCCATTAAGAAATGCATTATGTTTATACATTAACAAATATGTTGTTTTAAGATATTTATCTTCTATAAATTCCAGCTTTATATATTCCACCAGTTTACTTGTGTGATTCATTACATGTTCAATAAAACTGTTCTGTGTGATTTATTTGTTCTTAATTCATACACACACATCCACACAACCACATAGCGACACCAGCTTATCAGAACATTATGGAGTAACTTTCTCAAAAAAGACATTCTTTGTATGGTAGATTTTAAGAACCTTCAAGGTTCAATGTATTTGAAAGACCACCTATGAGTTAAACACATCATTAATGAGAAGGCCATTTGATAAACCTATATTTATATTATTCAGCTCATCTGAAAGAAATGATGTAAAGAAATAGACCAAAAAGCTATTTTTATAAGAAAATATATTAAAGTCTCTGTAAAGTCTAAATTAAGTGTGTGTTCTAAGATTGTCACACCACAGAAAAATGTGTTATTAGCTACCCAGCCAAATTTGAATGATAAAAAAGCCAGCAAGTACATAACATAAGCTATCAAAATCTTGAAAAAATTAGCAGTATTCTCTGCTTTCAAACGCTGGGGGCGTGTCTGCTGGCTGCGCTGAAGCCACGCCCACTCGCGGGGAAAGCTGTCGACGGTGATATTGGCTGATACTGCTTTCGGGGTGGGAGGATAATCAGTGAATCCCAGTTGTCTCTGACAAAAGTTTATAAAATTATCCCTTGTAAAATGATCACTACAGAGGCGGGTGTTGTCGGTGATCCTCAGCTCTTCATCAAGGTTGGCTCTTCTCAAAATTAATCCACCTCTTCTTGATGTGATCGTTTTTAGGAAATTTAAATAAAGACACCGATTTGTTTTGTACATGATCGCATACAGGTAGTAGCCTACTCATTTCCGTGTCGAAGGCATACTGTAGCTAGCTAGAAAACTGTAGGCTGTAGTAACTAATAGTACTGACTGACAGTCACTCGCTATTGAGCAGCAAACTGATGTGAATGTGCTCTATTGTTAGAGAAAGGGCCAGCCTCAGTGCGTCATCAAGTAGGGGCGTGTCCAGGAGCTCAGGGGCTCCAGTGCGTCATCGAGCCCCGTTTTAGCCCCGCCCAAAAAATCCGGAAAATAGCAATGGTGAAAAACTGTTTAACAGTCTAACGCCACAATTCAGTACTTCACAGTTCACAGTCTTTGTAATATCTTTTAGCAATACATTTCTAACATTTATAATGGGTTTAGAATTTTTGTTTAGAATTGCCTTTACAGGGACTTTAATTTTTTTTTTGAAGAGTGAAATGCATCAAAATTGGATATACTTCGGAAAGCTTTTTAAAATGTTTTTTGAAAGAAGTCTCTTATGCTTACCAAGGCTGTATTTATTTACTCAAATCCTGATTTGGTTCTCGAGAAACACTTATAATCATCAATATTGAAAATATTGTGCTGTTTTATATTTTTTTTTATTTATTTTTTTGTGGAAAATATGATACATTTATTCAGATTGATGAAAAGAACGTTCAACAGTATTTAATCTTTTGTAAAGTACAGTAAGTTACCTTTTCTAGCATTATGAATATCTTTATGGTCACTTTTGAACAATCAACATCCTTGCAGAATAAAAGTATTTCAAAGTTCGCTTACTCTCATGTTCCTCATGCACCTGGATATTGACAGTGTCGATGCACTTCTGAACATCATTCCAGGTGAGGAACTCTTGACCCTGGGCGAGGGACTCTGCTCTAAGACGGATCAGTGTGTCTGCATATCTAACAAAGCAAAACAACCACAGGATCAAGTAAATTATTTAACTGTTTCTCAGAGTGTCATATCGTATTCTTGGCATCTCTCTCTTTTTCAATCAGTAGAGTGAGTCACTGTACCTCTGTAAATTATCAGCATCCAGACCACTGAAGCCCAGTGGAGAGTCACTGAGCTGCTCAATGACGGCCACTGAGTCTTTGGTGTCCAGAACCTCATTTAACACAGACACAGCAGACAGCATCTCCACAGCTACACACAGTTCCTCATGAGTAAGACCAGCCTTGTTCTGAGGTGATTGAAAATGTAAACTTGTTTAGTAAGTAAGGACAAGAAAGAGCTGAACGGGAGAGTAAGAGAGCTGACCTGAGAGCAGAGCTGTAGGCTGAAGAGCTCGGCCTGGTACAAGCTGGCAGCAGTGTGGTAGACGATGGGTAACTGGGCCTCGGGGTTCAGGAGCTCCTCCACGGTCTCTTCTGGGACGCCTCGACGAATAGCTGCATTGATTGCAAGAATCGCCTCCTTCTCTGTGTCCATCAAGAGCACAATAAGCAGTAGTATCAGAAAAACACAAAACAATCATATAAACAGTATATGCTGGTAGCAAATCAGTAATCAGCTGCTTATATATATATATATATATATATATATATATATATAAGTAGTGTCCGAGTGAAGACTGCGCGAGCCATGCACCTGAGGCTGGGCAACAAGCGCTCAGCTTGATTTCAAAAACATTTTAGCGCTAGATCTCTTATTTAAGAGCGAACTAAATTAATGCTCTGCTGGTTAACTGGAGATGTTTTATTTGTATTAGCTACATCCGTGCCTCAAAGTTTCCAAAAGTGTGCCGGGTACAAAATGACTAATGACAAAATCGCCGTCTTGATTTGGCTGACGTTAGAGCTGATCCGCGCATCTCTACTCTCCAATGTGTAATTATTGGCTGATGGTCCTCTTAACAGCATGAAAAACAAAACTTGTATTCAAATTGTCAATGGGTTATAAACAGAAAGTGAGCAAAAAGCGCTCCGATTACAATGACGACCTGTCATCACGTCAACGAGATCACGGCACTCTTGCAAAATCTCCAGTTACTGGCGGTTTAGTTTGGAATGGGGCACGGCTCACGTGAAAAATGGATCATGTGAAAGCTGCTATTGAGCGAATTCTGACTAACTTAAAAGTTAGATGTACTGGGCTAATAGTGGGCCTACTATTAGTAGGAGGCTATGAATAATAACCTTTTTTAAAAGCCATCCTGAGTATAAAGCATGTCATTTAAATGTCATTATTTTTATTTTGTTCCTTGCAGGGAGGTTTTTAATTTATGAGCATGAACTTTTTTTATTTTTTTCATTTTTTTGTTGCATTAATATTGCTAGAAAACTGTTAATCCACTTTATAGTTCCAGATTTTTTATTTTCACATTCAGTATTAGCTTACTTTAAATAGGACTAGAAAAAAGACTTGCAAGACTTACCTAGCAAGATAGGCCTGCATTTCTAAATGAGTAAAAACTGTAAATATTGTCATAAATAAAGTCTTACGATGCAAGTTGTAATTTGTGGCCCTTCACATTTTATGTGGTTTAAATGTGGCCCCCTTGGCATCTGAAATTGAGTACCCCTGATCTAAACCAACAATGGCCACATAGAGAGCTTCGTAACTAAAGAGGATCTACACTACACTCGAGTCTTTACGTTATCTGCCAGTCAAGAGTACATGAATGTGACATACTTTGTTTCTCCGCCTCTGCAAACTCATTACAGGAAGTAATGACCCTCTGAATCTCTTCTCTCTCCAGCTGAGCACCCGCACCAGCATCCTACATACAGATGTCATAAACATGCTCATCAAATTCATATGACCCAAAATCAAGAGTAATTTCAACAGATGTAGATAGTCTGCTTCAGTACCTTAACTTTATGCTTCCTGTAAGATGTGAAGTGCTCCAGGTAAAACCAGGAGTTGTGATCAAGAACTCCTACAAGACCAAGTGCAGGCAACTGAAGGCTGGCTAGTAGGGCTTTCTCATCCTCACCATCAAGAGCCTGAATTACTTGCTGAATAGCTGCTGATGCTAGAGAGAGGAAATCATTATTACTGTTATATAACATTTACATATTCACTTCAGAGAATCTCAAGAATATTTTCAAAGCAGCCCACTATGCCATACAGTAAAAATGAATTGCTATATTTTCATGGATGATGTATTGATTTCCCTGAAGTGTCCAAGTGCTCTCTTAAGGCAGGCATACACTGTGAGATTTCAGCACGGTACCTACTCACTCTGAAGAGTAAATCGCATGCGATATAACGCCAAAGTTCAGGATTTATGTGCTCACACTTTACATGTGAAATATCTGCGATTAAACCCCTGGATTGCGCCTAAAGATGATATCGTGTATCCAGAGAGATATTGTCAAAACAAGCAACAGCTATCAACATCAAGATTATATAGCATTTCCAATTTCTGCATTAAATTATTATTAGTATTGTATTATCATTATTAGGGGAGTCCTAGGCTAATTTTATTATTAAATTGATCTGCTATTATAATTAATTTCCCACATAATAATTTCGCAGTACATAACCAATGTGCTGTGTGACAATAATAAAATATTTCATAGAAGCTCACTCCTCCTCATTGAAAATTGTCTAAAACATTTAGGTCGATTACAATGAACTATAGCATAGGCATATAGTAAATAACTATTAACAGTCTGTAATATGTTCGAACATTGCAATAATTAATCATCAATGAAAAATAAAAACAGGTTTATTTCAAAAACATTGTTTAAAAAATTAATAAAAGAGGCGTTACATTGCATCTGGCTTTTTAAGATGTGGGTAATATAAGTTATGGTTAATCCATTTTGCAACACAAACTGGAGGTAAGCAACAGTAATCTTGTAGCTAGTTTGAACTACTGAACTTAAAGATCTCCCTCTTTTCGTTTTTATTTAAATTGTATTTTTGCTGCAGATGAAATGGTTTAACTTCACTAAAAAAAACAACAACAAAAAAACACTGAGTTTAGGGCAATCGGTTCGTAGGTTTGCTTCAACTGTGCGATATAGTCAATAGGAGCGACCAAAATTTCTGACATGCCAGACATTCATCCGACCATCCGATTGTCTCCCTGTACACTGCACAAACACTGCACAACGACAAACGACGAATGACAAAGCTGAAAACCGAAAAAGAGTCGCACTAGTCAGAATTCGGCACAAAATTGAAAAAAGCATATAACAGAATTACTCAACCTAAAATTAAAATATAAAATTAAAACAGACAAATAAAAAACTAATTTAAAATAACAAATAATTGCATATACATAATAACTAAAATAACACTGCTAATGAAAATACAATTTTTTTATTGCAAATAATACTGTTTGCATAACAATTTGAATGAAACGCTGCAGACAAATAGCGTTGAATTTTTAATATTTCACCAAGTCATAACTTTGCATTGTTTTCTTATTTGTTTATTTATTTGCAATTTAAAACTAAACTAAAATATTTATTTCCAGGATTAAGCTTAACAACAACAACAACAACAATAAACGTTATTTTTTATGTGGTCTCACACTTACTGTTCACGAGGTCTACATTGCTCTGGATCTCTTGCTGGGTCAGTAATTCTTCATACACATCTCTCTCTTCAGTTGCAACAGACGAACGCTAAACACACATACAATATGTCACAACAAGAATTTTTTAAAAGAGATAAAAAAAATAATTCAAAAAGTTCTGGTTGCGTAGTCGACTGAATGTGGATCACGCCAGGGAGCCAATCATCTTCGAGTATAATTGAACGAGTCAATGGAAATTGGTTTTCATTATGACATCACCGATTTCAAAAAAAAAAAAAAAACTGGAGTATCCCTTTAACAGCAGGTTGAAAATTAAATGAAAAAAAAACCACAACCTAATTCAACATTTACCCACTTTGATGTAGACACAACAAAATGACTATTCAATTAAGTCACCATCAAGGGATCAGGTGATACTGGAGTCAGCAGAGTGTGTGAGGAGTGTTAGAAGACATCAGCATTTAACAAGCGAGGCTGATTCTCAGTTATTTTTTAATCAGAATCCTGCTGATTTTGCAACTAAAGGTATGCTAGAGCTTGTTTGAAAGGAGGCTGCAAAAAGAAACACAAAACCAATTTGCTTTGCATGCAAAAATCAGATATTTGCATATACACGTCTAAAGTTCTTTAAATCATGAATAGTCCTTGTAAATGATTGCTTAATCTTTAAGTTAAAAAGATTCTTATATTCACTTGTGTGCACAGTTTTTACTGTTTGACTAAGGCTTTGTTTATACAACACATAATTCAAAAAATCCAAATTAAACCAGGTTTTAATTCATACAAATGTGGTTTGCACTGGGTTTGTAAAACATTAGTCCTGACATCCAGATGTAAAAACATTATAATTCTTGCTGCCTATTATCCAGTTAAAGGTTGAGGCAAAGCTACTAACTACTAAAAGATCTGTCTAACTGTCCAAAAAAACTTGACTCATTTTATGCTAATGTATGGATTTTTTTATTTTTTATTTTTTTTATTTCATGAATTCATCAAAGAATCATGAACAAAATCATCGTTTACACAAAACATCTTGGGTTACCCTTGTTCCAAAACATCTCTGTAACCCTTGTTCCCTTAAAAATGGAATGGGAACTGCGTCGGATGACACCCCTCAGCTTAGCATCTGAAGTATGAATGAAACTAAGCCAATCTCCGATTATTGTTGCGTCAGGGAGTTTACTTCCTGTTCCAATACCCGACCCTGCACTGAGTCGACTGCAGTTCAGACCACCCTGTTGAACCTTGGTGGGCAGAAACCAAACTGCACCCCTTTTGAATAGTGCACAGGACCCAAGGCGAAATATTCGTAAGATTTTTCCACACATCAAAATATTTTACCAAGGGAACCAGGTTCTCGAGCCCGGCTTCGGGTACCAACCGTAATTCGTTCTCGACCCCCTGAAGCGGATCTTTAGAATGATCATATTAGAATGATTTCTGAAGTATCATGTGACACTAAAGACTGGAATAATGATGCTGAATATTCAGCTTTGCCATAACAGGAATAAAATTACATTTTAAAATATAATATAAAATAATAGTTCGCAATATTACTGTCTTTACTGTATTTTGATCAAATAAATGCAGCCTTGGTGAGCATAAGATACTTCTTTCAAATCATTAAAAATATGATCAACACTAAACTTTCGAACTGAAGTGTGTTTCTAAACTTATATGAATATATACGGTAGTTTACCCGCCCCGAGGCCTGATCCTCTTTCCTCCTCTTGGCGTTGCTAAGTGTGTCCTGGTAGGCCTGGGCCAGTGGTTTCTTTGTGTTTCTCAGTAAGGCGTTAGGGTTCTGCAGAGCCACCATTGTGTTCTCAGCAACCCCTTTGTCTATGGCCTCATTAATGGCAAAGACAGCAGCGTGTACTGCAGATATAAATAAGAAAGATGACACAAAAACATGCAATCATCAGAATAAGGATAATAGGTATGAAATTTAAACAGATTTGCAGCATACTTACACAAACATATGACTAGATAAGAAAACAGATGAAGTCACTCACATGCAGCTTCATCAACTGAAAGTTCATTGGCCAGGATGCCACCGATCTTGCTGAAGGTGGGCATCTGGATGCCATATTTCTCCAGTTCTTTCCTCATGTTACTGATCTCTTCCTCTGTGGAGTGAGAATATGAAATGTCATCATTTAGGTTACATATCTTACATATATCTTTTAATTCTAGCCTATTTACTATCACTGACACATTACTAATCTGTGGCATTATGTCCATGCAAATTCACTGGACCTGCACCTGTAATGCATTTGAAAACAACAATGGCTGTCTTGCCAACATACAGGTCGAACAAATCAAAATCCTTGTTACTTTAAATCATTCCACAATAAGTGTGTCAACATCAAACCACTACAGCAAAGACAACTAGCTATAATCTTAAATGTGTTTTCACCTCCATCATTAATTCATTACAGATCACATCATAATGACTTGAACTCAATTTTCCTGATGAGGTGTCAAAACACAATGACTGAGATGAAGAGTTACACTCCATACCGAGCTAAAGCGGTAATTACCTGTCATAGCATTCCCTTCATTAATCAAACGCAGTCAGCACCTTTTCTGCAGAGCGTTCACTATCATTGAAACCTGAGGCACTTTTCTGCCTTGTCGTGTAAACTGAGCTGACAGAGGATCTACTCTTCAGTTATGGATATAATTGTGTGGCTGTGCTTTGAGCTCTGTTATTGTAAGGAAATACTACTATATGCTTCAAAACTCAAATGTAAGATTGCAGATTCTACATATTAACGATTGAGGTAGTTTATGTATTGTCCTTTGAAAAACCCATATTTGTTTATTGTTAGTATTGCAACTATTCAATAGAGTTAAATATAGAAACCTAGGGTTTTAGATTTTTAAGAACCCTTTAAGGGAAAATGGTTATAAAAGAAGAAATGTCTTAAATGATTGCATTAAACTTTCATGTTTAACAAGTTGTTTCAATTTTTTCTTGTGTTTACAAGCTTAAAAATGAATAGAAACCAAATTAATTAATTAAATGATCCCAGGATTCCCAGGATAGGAAGCCCAAAAAAGTTATTTTAAGGTTCAAAATTGAACCTTTTCTTCTAAAAATGTGGTTGCCTGAGGTATAAAATATGAATATTATGTCAGTAAATACATTTTTTATTGATATTTTCTGGCAAAAATGGCACTAAAAGGGACATCATGCAGGAATCCCGTTTTTGTCAAACAGCGGCCCCTAGAGTCGCTGTGGAGTACTTGTATTTAAGGTTACTGTCGTAAATACCACTCACGCAGAGCGTGACATGGCGTGATGTATTACATAGTATACAATAATGCATTGTGTTTAATTTGATTAAATACATAGATCCGACAGATGGCCACCATTCAACCCAAAAGAAGTCATATAACCATTTCAATAACTCTGAAGCTGTTTAGTTAAGCTAAAAAAACTGCGTAGAATCGATTTAATCTATGAGAATGACTGTGGTTTACCAGTGAAGTCCACTTTCCCCAACAGGTCCTGGATCTGAGGGGCAATTCCCAATTTGTAGAGGTACAAGCTGCACAAAGAAGAACAAACAAATAAATGCACTACATCATAGCGAGGGAATGAGACAAAATCAGAGATAGCACAGCAATTTCTGCATGAGAGCAGTGTTAAGTATTACACAATAAATTTGGAAGTCAAAATTTATTTCCATTTCACTCCAAAATGGTAGAAGCAAAAGACAATAAGAAATTTGTCTTTTCTACTGTTTTGAATAAGAACCTTTCTACTGCCTTGAAAAGAAATATATATCAGCTTTTAGCCAGGGTGAAACCGTCATAAAGGACTAAGCAGCAAGACTTTTGGGTGAACAAGTGTTGGGAGTACAGCTATACATTTTCACAGGCTGTAGAGACACAACTTTAATTCTCTTGGTTTAACTGTAATATAAGGGAGGGAGCAACATATCTAATGTCTGAACTACTAAGTCAGGAAAGAAAAGTTCTCGCAACTAAATTTAAAATGGATGATTCCATCCCATTATTAAATGAGTAGTTGAAAATGAAGTTAAAATTGAAAATCGTTTATTAAAAAAAAATATGTATTCCAAACAAACTGCTATCCTTGAATGTAATGTCCATTCAATCATGCAAAGTAAATAGGTTGATCAACTTGAGGAGAATGAGGAGAAATCAACATTGACATTTTCTTAATCCTTGAGTGCTGTGGCCTTATATGACAAATTGAACTTTCCCTTATCCAAAGAGCACTGGGATATGTAGATTTTTACCCCAGTAGCACTCTTTGCCTTTCTTGAATTCCCATATGTTTTGATGTTGATATCAAAGGTCATGTGTACAATTAAACTTGATCTTTTGAAGAAAATTATTATGTTACTTGGTAAAAGCAGCGAAATTAGAACAAAAATAAGCAAGAAAACAAATACAATTGCATATGGGTACACATACAACGAGGAAAATTATTAATCTTGAATTATTGTAATTAATATATATATATATATATATATATATATATATATAAGAAAAAAAGAGGGAAAGACAGTAAGAAAGAAAAAACTGATACTGTGTGGTGCCCTGAAGCTAAAACCAGTTGGGAAACACTGTTTAAAATATTTCACTACCTTTCTTTGCAATACCGAACATTACAAATAAAAAATGTGGCTACAATTCTCTTCCACTAGATGGTAGTACACAGTTGTGTTAAGTCTAGCACTATGCTAATTCAGGAACAGGAAAATAGCCTGCAGTAAATGTGCAACACATTCTGGAAACTGCATTAAACTTTTATCTATCCACTGACTGAAGACAAATAGAGGAGTAATGAATTATTAAAGGTGGTGTGCAACTGAACGTTAATGCATGAGAGATAAACTTAACTTGCTTTCCTTAACCTTTGACCCCTACATCAATAGCCAAAGAGATAGAGACAGTCTAGTGTGAATTAATCCACCTAACTCCAAAAGGGCCAAAGGTTAAGTGGCTTAACTGGTGTAAGAGATGTAGGCCCCTATACCTCATGAGTCACAAGCTTGATTATATTCTTCAGAGCCAAATGATACAAACATTTCCTTTTATAGATATCAAAGTATAAATGCATAATACAAAAATATTTGATATAAATATATTAAATATATAAAATAATTGTGGCAAGCAGTGCAAGGCTGAGAGCCATGGGAACGGTACTGTGCCTCGAGTGACGACAGTGAAGGATGAGAGAGGACTAAGCCTGGGACATTATGTTTTTTTTTGTTTTTGTTTTTTTTTTAATTTATGCTGCACTTGTCCGTGAATTTATGCGGCAGTTGTCAGTTTTTTGGATTAAAGTTTTAAGTCCTCTTTCTTCCCTGAACACAAACCTTGTTACAATAATATATAAACATCATTGTGTCATATATACTATTATATTAGATATTTTGACCCTAAAATACTGATGCTCTAGGGGGGGGGGGAAATACATGTCAGCTATCTAATGGGAGGCATCTCTGGGCACAGTCTCAGTGATGTCTAGTCTTACTGAGTAACATGGTCAGGAAGGAAGAGTGTGTGCAAGGCAAAGGGAGGAAGCCAGGCAAACCCACACACAAGACAAATGAGAGAATGAGAGAGCAGGAAGCACTATAAATCATTTACTATAAAAGAAGTCTTCCTGTGGTTATTCATTAGATGCATTCCCCTGTGCTCACAAGCTGCCAAATAACTAAGTTATGATTTGCATACTTAAGACACCAATGAATTACCTGGCTTTCTATTTAAAATGACTCACCATGAATGGCTTTCTACGCTTTCACTCACTCAATTGTTTTCTGATATATCACTTAGCATAAAATAAAACATGTTAACAACTGAATGATATATATATGAAATTTTCTGAGAAAATGTAAGTAGTGTTTCCAATGCAAACTCATCTTTACAATTATATGGTTTTGTGGGTGGTTGTCAGGCTGTTGTTCTGCATTGAAGTTTGGCAGAAGAGCCCACCCTGTTTCCTTGATACAACTCAAGTCCCTCCTGTCATGTAGACTAGTTTCAAAAGTTTGGGGTCTGTTTTTTATGATTGTGAAATAATTATATTATGCTCACCAATGCTCAATAATACAATACAACTGTAAAATTGTGAAATAGTATAACATGTTTTTTTCTATTTGAAAAGCTTTTAATGTGTAATTTATTCCTGTGATGTTAAAGATGTATTTCAGCATCATTACTCCACTCTTCAGTGTCACATGATCCAGAAATCATGTTGATTTGGGGTTTAAGAAATAATAGTATTATCAAAGTTGAAAACAGTTGTGCTGCTTAATATTTTTGTGGAAACCATGATACAAGTACATTTTTCAGAATTATTTGATGAACAGAAAGAAAAAAAAAATCTTTTGTATTTGTATTTATTGACACTTTTGATCAATTTAATGTGTACTTGTCAAAAAATATAACTTGTATAAATTGACTTTGGTTACTGTATAAAGAGCAAAAAAATAAGCAATCAACAATGGTATATTTATAAATTAGCATTAACCTAAGAGTTGGAAATACCTAATGAGAGCAATATGCTTACATACTTATATACACTTAAAGGGTTAGTTCACCCAAAAATGAAAATTATGTCATTAATGGCTCACCCTCACGTCGTCCCAAGCCGAGTAAAACCTCCGTTTACAATTTAAGATATTTTAGATTTAGAGCTTTCTGTCCCTCCATTGAAAATCTACTGTATGTAAGGTATACTGTCCTTGTCCAGAAAGGAAATAAAGACATCAAAGTAGTCCATGTGACACCAGTGGGTTAGTTAGAATGTTTGGAAGCATGGAAAATACATTTTGGTCCAAAAATAACAAAAACTACAAAAACTTTATTCAGCATTGTATTGACTTCCGGTTCTGTTGTCAGTCCGCGTTCACAAGTCCGCAGTGACGCTGATGACGTAAGACGCTGCTGACGTGTATCTGGTGCATCCGTATTCGGGTTCAAATAAATATGGCTGGGCAAAAAAAAAGTCTTTCTTTGTGTCGAAATCCTTACATGTTTGCGTAGATTGTTTTGTTTACAGCGTGCATCTCTCTTTTAGACAGTGAAGGAAGCTCGAGCACACAGATAACACGTCAGCAGCGTCTTACGTCACCAGCGTCACTGAACGCGGAATGAAAATAGCACCAGAAGAGAACAATGCAGAATAAAGTCGTAGGTTTTGTTATTTTTGGACCAAAATGTATTTTCCAAGCCAATAGAGGAACAGAATGGTCTCGGACTAAATCTAAAATATCTTAAACTGTGCGGAACGGAGGTCTAACAGGCTTGGAACAACATGAGGGTCATTAATGACATACTGTACTTTTTTCATTTTTGGGTAAATTAACCCTTTAAATAGAAAACCTTTGTCACATTATAAATGCATTAACTGTCATTTTGATCACTTTAATGCATTCTTGTTGCATAAAAATATCAATTTCTTACTAAAAAATCTTACTGACCCCAAACTTTTTCAACAGTATGTAAGTTAATGTTATTTACAGTATTTGCCCATTTCATTGTTACCTAAGTCTGATTGTTTAGAAAATCATAAGTCTGTTCTTTTTTAAAAAAAATCTCAATATAATGCCTGGATGACCCACAGAGTGGATTTATAATCAATATTCCAATGAGCTTTGATTATAAATGCAGACAGTAGACAGTAGGACAGACAACATGTTGCATTCAGATTGTACGTAACACATTTTCAGTAGTGGCAGACAAACAGGAAACAGAAACCTCAGCTAATCTCTGACTATTCACTTCCTGCAAGGGAGGGCGGGAATCTGATATCATAACAGTGCAGGATCACACCTCAGAGTTCATACTTCAGAGAATTAAATCCTTGGCAGGCCATAAAAACTTAAATGTGGATTATCCATGAAGCAGATAAAAACATAAAACATTAACTTGAAGGATGTGTTTATGTCCTAAAGTACTACTCTCAATGATCTTAGGATGCTCAGCACAACAGAAGAGGTGAGAAAATGAGTTTTGTCTCTGAAACACAGTGACAGGAATTGTCAGGAAACAGTGACAGGAAATGAATTGAGACAGACAAGAAGTTAACCAGCAGGACTGATGGTTAGATCACCATAGACACCACTAGTCACATCATTACCCAAAAAACGGCTGCTTTTCTCAGTGGTGAGATTGCCATGACAATGGCTGCCAAAAGGAAGCAGCAGTCATACATTCTGATGCTCTACAAACCTGTTGTCATAACTAAGAGATCAAGAGACCATGACCACAAAGTAACCGCCATTTTTATAAATTTCAGGTTATGAAACCTGATGAAGCAAGCAAACCTTGTCAGTCCACAGCAAGTAAACATTTTTAATCTGAAGAGAAAGAACAGAATGAGGAGTAGAGAAATATCAGAAGGTCTATAGTACTGTACCTCAGTGCATGAATGCAGTAGATCACCTTAGGCATATTCTTGCGATCATATACATCGGTGGTCTCAGGGTAGAATATCTGAAAGAGAAATAGCAAAATAACTTTTTAAATAAATAATACACTACAAGTACTACTACACTACCATTAAAAAGTTTGGGGTTGGTAAGATTTTTTTTTTTCTTAAAAAGATGATTTGCGGCTCAAGAAATAATTTCTCATTATTATTATCAATGTTATGTGTGGAACTTTCAGTGAGAACACTACTGTTATTTATGTATTGCATTTACATAACAAAACATCATAAAATAGTGTGCATTCATCATGTCATCATGGCCTCCATTATTTTGAAGAACACTTGATTCCTTCTTTTGTGTTTTGCAGAATAAACTCACAATTAATGCCAATGGTTTTGAGATTAGATGTTCAACAAGACTATACACTATAATTTTGCCCATGCAGTATATGTAAACATGATGCCGTTTTACTTCTGTGGCTTTGTGTAATGCACTGCACATTGCACAGTTTTTATACTTCCTGCACTTGAGAGAAACAGAGGGCAAATTCTAATTTACGTCAACAAGTAAAACCATTAGTAAATATACAATAATAACCTTTATGCATCTATCTTATAACAATGGTAACTTTAAACTGTCCAAACTGACAGAATGGACACACATTGTGTACAGGACACAGTTTTGTATCACAGTTTCAGAGGCATCATGCACATGCCCCCTCAGATTTTTTAGTCAAATGGATTTGAATGCAGCTTCCAAACGACTAAATAATCTGATAATTAACCCTTTGAACAGTACGATCACACCGAAACATTCAGTGCGTTACATTATCAACTGATGAATTCAAATCTGAATTTGCGTTTTGGCTGGCACTGAGACAGAGATGGACACACTCAGGGCTTGTCACATTTTACAACTGTTTAATGTTTTAAACCATATAAGGTGTATTTTATGTTTACTTCATTTGAGTGAATACGTGAAAGACTAAATTGATGCAGGACTTACAGACCTAATGTTCTTAATATTCTGGAATAGCAACAGTTAATACATTAGTAATGTGTTCTTGCTTAGATAATTCAGAAAGTATAATCGGATATTATGCTATTGCAGTAATTATTACACTGTAAGCTTAAGTAAAGCTGTATTATAAATAATAGTAGCTAGTAAATATTATTATTTAGGGGTTGGTTTTCCCAATGAAACATAACCTCTCAAAAATACCAAGGATACAGTTTGATTCCAACTTGTCGGTCCTTTGAAAATGCACGGTTATCTTCAAAGCGAAAGGATGGCAAAGATATGTGTCAGTATGTGTGTATTTCTTTAAAAGGGTGTACTTGTGCCTCACCTTGGGCAAACCAACCGACTCCATGGCTCTGAGCCACTGCACAGTGTTGTCTGTGTGTCTGAAATGTAGTCCTGAGTGCTGGGGAAAAAATGTGCAAACAAATAAATAAATACAACAGTAACACATTATTGCACCTTTTTTTTTTTTAACTGAATTATATATAATTCAATTTAAAAAATATGTATTATATATAATTGATTTAAACTGAATTAAATATAAAGCTATGTTCCTTCTGTTTTCTACAGTATGTGCAACAGAAAAGAGCTAACTAGAGTAATGATGCTGGAAATTAATATTTGTCATCGCAGGAATAAACTGCATTTTTAAATGTATTAAAATAGAAAACAATTATTTTAAATTGTGATAATATTTCACAAAATGTACTGTTTTTACTGTATTTTTGATCAAATAAATGCAGCCTTGGTGAGCATAAAATATGTTTCAACTTCGTAAAAACTTACCAAAACCAAACATGTATGGTACCATTGTATGGTATGTACACACAATTTAGTTTAACCAAGTGCTAAATGCTGCAAAAAAAAGTGCTTAAAAAGTGTCATTAGTTAAAGCACAAACATGCCTTATTAATTGAATTCAGCACAACACTGTTGGGTGTGTTTGCATCATTACCTGATTATTTGCATAATTTCATTGAAAACAATACAAATAGTATGTGCAAATAACACTATCAGTGGGCACAATTCAATCTGAATCTGCTATTTCTCCTCCCATGGGAATGAGACATTCAGGATGTGAGGATGTCTGTGTTGCATTAAGGAAAAGGCACATCCTGACAAAGCACTGTAACATACTGGCTCCGTTCACACAGACACAGTCAATTTTTGGGACAAACATCTGTATTTACCAACTGGTGTACTTTTTAGGAGTGTCTGTGTCAATGTAGGGTAACACAGCATTTGTGTGCTGAGGTAAAGAGTTGCTAAAAACAATTTAAAAATAAAAAGTGAAACATTAGAACCTTATAACGAGATTGGTCCCTGTCATAAATCTTCTTCTCTGTCACCAACTGCGGGGCAAAGAACTTGGCCAGTTTGCCAAGGTAGACGCCATTCCTCAAGCCGTTCTCCAGTTCTGTGGTAGGAGGTAGCTGCTCCTCCAGACAGGCCTCCATCCATCTGAAAACAAAAGGTTAAAGTTTCAGCTGCTCACACAAAGACGGCATACTGAAACTTAATAGACTGATAGACAAATAGACAATAAATGTTTTAACTAGCAGGTTTTCTATTACAGTACAATATAAACACTTTCAAAATGACAGCTACCTGCTTTAGCATGCATTATATACTGAATTTGACAGATTTCTTCTGGATAAAAGTGCTTTAGAAATTACAGGTTAAACCTTTAAATGAGTTACAGAAAAAGAAGCGTTAAAGAAAACTAAATCTGAGCACACGATTAATTAATAAACACTTTGCACCATGTAAGGAAAAGTTCAAACTGAAATGCACCATTATGCCTACGGGCATCAATTATTTTTCTCAGCATCATAAAACATGAGTCAATGATATTTTTAAACTTGCTGAAGAAGCAAAAATATAACAATCACAGTACATGCTTATGTAAATATATAGTTGTCACAGTCTTCGTCTGCACTAGCCTGTCTTTGTCATCTGCACTTCACTTCCCAGGATCCTCTTGTTTCCACACTTGAACTCACTTTCTCAATCAGCCCCTGTTCAGCTTGTTCATCTTTATCACCTGTTTGCACCTTTTTATGTTTGATTATTGCTTGTATTTAGTTTGCCTCTGTTCAGTCTGTCCTTGTTGGTCGTTGTTCATGTTATTGAGTTTGTGCGTGTACCCTCTGCCTGCCAGTCTGTACTGTATTGATTTTTGAGTAAAGCTTTGTATTGAAGTTTTTGGACTCAGCCTGTTCTTCTGCCTGCACCCTGACAATAGTTCACTAAATCTTCAGTTTAATAGAAGACTGAGCTTCCTTTCTAACAGCAAAATCAATAAGTTTGTCCTTCTGATATACTAAACTTTTTTTAATTATTATTATTATTAATTTCAGATGTAAAGTCCCAAAAGCTAGTGCAAGTGACAAAATCTCAATTCCCTCAAAAAGTGAAACCAAGATGACCACAAACTATTTAGGTGATATTCTCTCATTTCTTTAAAAACCCAACAAGGTCTGTAATACCTGGAGAAAGTAATCTGTCAGTATTTCCATTCTTCTCAATGTCAGTTAATTGCATTGTGTAAAACTCCCTATATGTTTGCTCAGGTTTTTTGGCCAATAACCTTAGCTGTAAATACCATTTGACTAACAACCATTCCAATTCTGACCAATTGGCAAACAGTTTTTTTTTCTACATAAAAGCTGGTGAAATAATAATTAATAAAAAAATAAAAAAATAAATAAAAAAATCAAATTATCTATCTGAAATAAAGAATGAGAGCCAAAAAGTGAAATTAGTGGTTGAAGTCAAATGTTAACTACTGGCTTTTCTGGCATGAACAGTTATATTACTACAGTCACACTTCATCCTTTGAGGTGTCAACAACATAGAAACTGAAAATTCATTCTTTTCATCACAGGAATAAATTATTATTATTTTTTATTCTATTGAAACAGAATACAGTTATTTTACATTGTAATAATATTTCACACCATTGCTGTTTTAATGCATTTTTATTAAATAAATTAAGCCTTGATAAGCATAAGACTCCTTATCTATGTGTATATATTTTATAATTTGAATTAAACTTTGTTTTCTTTTCTTAAAGTTACACTACAAAAAAAATGATTCGTTTTTTAATGTGCAATAACAACTGAAAATTATACAGTTATAATGATTGCATTACTTTATTATGGACTAGTTCATTAGCCTGCAGTCTCAAAAAGCAAAAAGCATGCAGCCACTTCAGTTCAGTGTTCTAGATCACTGAATCACTGAAATTCACCTGGATCATTCAGCACAAGAAACTACATTTCAAACTGGTTGCTAGTCAGTGACCAGTTGACACAAGTGACCTTTGACATTTTCACAGAAAGCTACATTGTCATGGCACCTACATTGCCGTATCTTTTCTCTTCCCAGAGAGGGAATCTGGCGTTGGGCCCTCTGCCCAACAAACAGCTAAGACAGCTAAGTGTCCTGCATTCATCTCACAAACATG
The DNA here is from genome assembly GCF_988280905.1 of Pimephales promelas. Lineage (NCBI taxonomy): Eukaryota > Metazoa > Chordata > Actinopteri > Cypriniformes > Leuciscidae > Pimephales > Pimephales promelas. The sequence continues at coordinate 23,954,046 of NC_142772.1, forward strand.
GAGAAGACTATATTTAAAGTGCACCTATTATCCTATTTTTGTCCCATTTTATCCCATTTTGAACGAGCATCTATTAGAATAGGATTGCATGCATCCAAGGTCAAAACACACTTTAAGTTTCTCATAATGTACATTGCAGCATCACCTCTTTTTTCAGTGTCTGAACTCTGAAACAGTTTGATAAAAGGTTCGGTCTCTCAAAACCTCTCCTTTCTGAGAGCCTACGCTGCTCTGATTGGCCAGAGAGCCCAGTCTGTTGTGATTGGTCTACAGCTTACAGCACGTGCCGGGAATGGCATGCCCTTTACTATATCTGAATTTCAGCTCCAGGGGCTTCCTTGTACACACATTGATACAGACAGTAACTATTGCGTCGGTTTTACAGTATCAATTTAAGCCAGAGTCATTGTCCTTTGGAAGTGCGTGCGAAGGGAATTTGCTTCTTGCCATGTCGGCAACACAAACCAAACTCTTCCAGGCCTCAGTTACAACTACAGTATTTGTGTGCGGTTCAAAGTAGACGTTGTTTACATTTACATTTAGTCATTTAGCAGATGTTTTTATCCAAAGCGACTTTCATCTGAGGACTAAATCAAACAAGTCATCGTGAAGAGGCAACAACAACACAAGAATTCCAGATGAGAATGGGCAGATCACTCCACCAGCATGGAAGCGTTAATGAGAATGTTCTGGAGGGTGATTTTGTGGCTCGAGACGTCGCTCATTGATCGATTGTAGGCTTCTGGTAAGGATGTAGACGCGTAGGAGCGAGTGAAAGCAGGAGGGAGCTGAGCCAGCTGATCTGTAAGCAAGTATAAACGCCTTGAACTTGATGCTAGCAGCGAGTGGCAGCCAGTGCAGGGAGATCAACAGAGGAGTGACGTGGGCCCTTTTGGGCTTGTTGAAGACCAGACGAGCAGCAGCAATCTGGACCATTTGTAGAGGTTTAGTTGCACATGATGGAAGTCCAGCCAGAAGAGCTTTACAGTAATCAAGCCTAGAAATAACCAGGGCCTGGACAAGAAGTTGTGTTGCCTGCTCAGCAGAGTATGTGAGCGGAGTGGAGCGGCAACAATTTCCCCTCCACGCTCCAAGCATTATATAATCACTCCGCTCCGGGTTCACCATTTACCGCTCCCGCTCCACTCCTCGCTCACTGATATCAGAAACACCGCTCCGTGTTCGCTCCCCAAGGAAATTCTGAATAAAGTACTTAAGTATGCTTTAAAATCTCACAAAATGTCTCCTCATCATAATAGGTACATAGGCATTTTAAATTAAAAAATAAATAAATAAAAAACAACGTTAGGAGAATAGTTGCAATGTTGTTTATTGGATTTGGATAGTGTGCAAACTTTTCCTATGACATGCTATGCTTATTACAGGTCATCAGCATTATAAATTAAATATCATTACTGCTTTTTGCAGAGCACATTTTGTTTGGAAAAAAGAAAATAACTACGTTTTCATCAGTTATTTATTTACGGGTCGCTACATTTCTTACAGATTCATGCTCATTTAAAATCAAATACTGACAGATAGCCTACTGTATGATTACATTTGTTTGAATGCAATGCATTAGTGAGAAAGCGATTGCGTTGGTGAATAAGTGTTACCTGTTTAAAATGTGCTTTCACTCGATCCAGCCTGATCTCATGGAAGTGTGTAGGCTATCTATAGCACATATTTTATTTCTTATGTGCATAGCCTACGATACGCACTTAATGGCAAGAATGCACTTCACACCCATCCTAACCAAGGGGTTTAGTGTGCTTCATTTGCATGCACAAACAATTTTTTGGCATATAATAGGCACGAGAAATAAAATGTGTGCTATAGATTCGCACTTTCATGAAATCGTGGTGCCCAATCATATTCAGTACAGGCTTGATAACTATAACCTCCCGCAGCCACTCATGTCCATCGGCGTCATCATAACCTTCACATTTTTTTCTGATTTGAGTGATCCATCAGTATCATGCTAGCGTAATGTGTTTAACACGTAAATCCTTACTAAAAATGCAGTTCTATAATGAGCTGTTGGCATGAATTGTCCTTGTGATAGAGCGGTAGTGGAGCGCGCTCGGAGCGAGTGAAAACCACGCTCCGACTTTTAAAAAATCCGCTCCGCGCTCCATTCAAAATCATGCCGCTCCACTCCTTGCTCCGCTCACATACTCTGCTGCTCAGTTAGGAACGGCCTGATCTTCCTGATGATGTGCATTGCAAACCTGCATGATCGAGGTGTCTTTGTAATGTGGTCTGTGAAGGTCAACTGGTCATCAAAGTTTACTCCAAGACGTTGTTCATGGGAAGCTGCAAATTCGTATCAATCCTGACGACTCGTTTTAGGCAGTTCAGAAACTCCATTCATCGACCATTTTGATCTCAGAAGCAGTGCACACATTTTTGACGAACAGCAATGCAACGCATGGCATGAAAGATAATATCAGAAAAAGCATGTACGGACACTTTACAAAAATATCTGTAAATCACCGGAAATCTCTTTTAATGATTTATGGGTCATCTATGCTTAAATATAAGGGACTATAATCAGTGTTAGAACTAACAGATCTGGTTAGGTAAGAAACCTTACACTAAAACACTGAAGAGAGTCAATCAGTAAAAATGCCCAAAATTTGCAAAGTTTTGGTTAATCATCTGTTAAGTCACTCTAGAGTTGGGTGGCTTAAATTAGTTCATTAGCATTTTAGCACAGTCAAGAGTTAGTTAGTTGTGGGGGTCATAGGTGAGGTCATAGGCACATTCTGTTTATTTTGAGGTACAGCACAATCAAGGAGGAGGTACAGTACTTGTTAGTATGTAGTGGGTTACATCATTATTATTATTATTTTTTTTTTTATCAAAGAAACCCTCTCTGATATTTGATGCTTTCTTTAAACGTGCAGCTCTTTAGGTTGATTTAATTAAAGACAACATGACAATGGCAAAGAAAACATTCTGCCCAGACGTGTCAGCAATTCCCCAGCCTCCCACAAAACATGCTCTGTTTCAACACAGCCCATCTGCTAGAGTGCCTCTAAATCACACTTGCACATGATATTGCATCAGTCATATCTAACCAAGATTGTGACATACAGTTTCAGTTCAATATATCATCAATATGTAAGGAGAATAACAGTACAATGTCAAACAATAAATGTGTATATGAGAGCTTGCTATTAAAAGGCTAAAGCAGAAAACATGTTTACATTCTGTCGCCTGATGGAGTTTGGGTTCCTTGCCACAGTCGACACTGGCTTGCTTAGCTGGGGACACTTAATAGTCATCAATATTAATTTCCCTGCACTGACACTTTTGGATGAGAACTGAACTGAGTTAGATGATGACATCACTGTTTTCTGCGGAACTGCAGACGAAATTAACCAATTTAATAACTAATACGGAACTGAATACAAAACTAAACTGACTTCAGCTGAACAGTAGCTATGTTTCCATCCACCTATTTTTATGCGCATTCTCATCTCAAATGCTGGATGGAAATGCCAAAATGTGTATACATTCTAAAAATATGCATAAAAAAACATGCGCTCAATTGAGTTGGATAAACTTTTTATATAAGAAAACGTGCAATAAACTTCTCGATGCTTTTAAACGTACCCATTTTATTTATTTTTTGTTGTTAAAAGCTTGTATAAATACTGTTAGGTTGATGCAGACACTTTTTGTTGATGAACCCAACAGTTGTAAATATTGTATATAGACCAAACCTGAAAGTTCTAGGGAGTGGGTGCAGTTTTTATTTTTGTAATCCTATGCTTTTCTCTTGTTTAAAGTAGAGAGGGAGTCAGGGAACTATTTTGTTGTTACAATACTTTTCATTTCCTTACGGTAAGTGTATATTGGGTCCCTAAAGTTACAGGTATTTTTTTGTTGTATATTATTTTTTGGCTTTTCCCACTCCTGAAGTTATGTAACACTCCCTATACTTGTGTAACACCAATAAACCTTGTTGTAACACATTTCTGTTATTTTTGGTATGTAACTTTTGGAGCCAAACATTTGCTTTATGTTAAAGGGGTTATATAATGTAATTTTCATACAAGTTCATTTGATTCTTTTTACGGTCTAAATGAAAAGTTTGTAATACGCTTTAAACCTTTCACACGTACGATCACACCGGTGTGACCAGTCTTGGCTGGTCCCTGGAGCGTACGATTACACCGGTGTGAAGATGGTTAGTACATCACGTGATCATCATCACGTGAAACTGCTAAATTCAAATGTGCTTTCGCGCGTTGGCTGGCACTAAGCCAGAGATGGACGAACTCAATGCTGTCATATATCACAACTATTGAGTATTTTCAACTAGTGGTCGACCGATATATATCGCCACGGCCGATATATTGGCCAATATTTGTCATTTTTAAAATATCGGCATCGGCCGATAAGTTTTTCTGATTGGCCGATGTGTTGGAAGTGACATTTATTACAGACATTTATTTTGACGGGTGGTGCTGAGAACACCAGCGCCTGAGAACATAGCCTGATCGGTGATCACACAGTGCTCTTCATTAGTCTACAATCTCTGTCAGTCATATCTAATACTTTGTTTGACAGAACTGGGGGCTTCAGAACTGGTAATCAAATAAAGTAAATCGTATGTGGAAAAAGCAATGCGTTTACTTTTATATTATTTGTAACAGAAAAGGCAAACAATCAGCCAAAATACTTTATCATTTAATGTTACCGTCAACATTCAGCAAATGCGGATCTATATCATTTAAACAAATCTCTGAATGTCTAACACACATTTAATTTCACAAAGCTTGCTGATTTAATCGAATCCAGCTGTGGTATCTTGTGTGCATTTGTAGCCAACAACTCCTGTCCAACAAGTCCAACTCATGTAAAGTTGATAATTCTGCGAATGACTCCAATTGCAGATTTCGAACAGAGATGGCGACAAAGAGGAAAAAACACCGGACTGCAGCTTTAATATGACAGAGGTCTTTTACTTTAAATGAACAGCACTGATAAAGAATCAGTGAAACAGTTCAGTTACCATACCATTGTAGAAATGCCTTACTTGCAGATCAAATTGTCACCCATGATTAATGAACTCAATATTAAGCTGTGACATAAAATAAGCAGTGTGGGGAATGTTACATTAAAAAAAGTAATTAGTTATAGTTATGCCTGGTTCAGATTACACAATTTTTTTTTTTGTCGATAGCGCGTGTGATGTCATCGAGAAGGCAAAACTCGTAGCGAGTGACTTCCTGGATTACTCGGCATTGCCTTTTCAGCGTGAGAAATACACGGTGTGGCGTGTGAGTGTGTGAACTGGTTAAATTGCGTGTGTCTCACGGCCATTGCGTGAGACTTGAGGACCCTGCTCGAAGAGGACAGTATGGACTGTCAAATCCTCCAAAGAGAACTTGAGGTAAAATATTGTTTTCTTATATATTTTTACTTAGTTTTAACGTTAGCACCATCGTCTCTCTTTAGTTTTGTCTTTTTTGGAAGTTGTATGTGGAAAAGCTTGTGCTCCTATTGGTCAACCTCACACATGTGACGGAACCGTCGTGGACGACCGTTAAAAAATTAAACATGCTAGTCTTTTTGTCGTGAAGCATCACAGACGCGACGTAGGTTGTCACCCACTATGACACACTATATGAGATGATACGATCGAATCTTGCGTCCCGAAGCCCGTTGTCGTTTACGAATCTCCACGACACCCTACGTCAAATGGATCGTGCCAAAATCGGGCTAAAATCATGTAATCTGAACCAGGCATTACTGGTTCCAAAAAGTAACTGAGTTAGTAACTGAATTACTCTATAATAAAAGTAACTCGATACTCTTTAATCGTTAGTTCGGTATTAAATAAGAGATGTTTTGAAATCAAGCTGAGCGCTTGTGTCCGCTGGTATTAGTGTCATGGATACAGTCTTCTCTTGGCTCACACGGTCTTCACTCGGTGGTTTATTTTTCACATTTGATTTAACAGTTTTTTTTTTCCCCCTCTGCCATCATACCCTATAAGAAAGAACAACACACTTATTCTAGGTCGTGACCACTATTTGTCAGGACCATTATTGTCAAATACGACAGACAGTTAGTATACAGTTTGGATTGCCGGTATAGTTCTGTTCTGGGTGAGAACTCCCTTGCGCATCCATGCAGCCTAGATAAATAAGAGCAGGCAGCAATAACCCCCTTATGGTAAATAGAACAGAACAACATAATTCGAGAATTTATTCTGATTCAAGAGGAATCAGAATGCCAAATCCTGACTGGATGAGAGGAGGAGCTGGGGATGGAGGAGTGTAATTAGCTCCTGAGAAAACAATAGCTGCTGATAATACTGAAGGAGCTTATACAGTATATGTATACAGTGATAGCATCGTATTCCTATAGGTACATGTGGATCAACTGAGAGTCAGCTGATGCGAGCTTGACTAACGTGACCTGCCAGAACAGAATATATATAATGTGTTCAAAAATATGTTCTGAATGGCCATCAGTGAAGAAAGATGTTTATTAGACTACGGTACCAGAACGAGCAAACTAGCCTTTGCTAAGCAACCAAATCTTCACCCCTTGGAAGTATCAAAGTGGTCATTTCCTGGGAGCATCATTTTAAACTTACTTGTCAAAACAAGTATTTATTAATTTAGGTTCAAAAGTCAAAAAATTTGATATTTTGAAGAACGTTGGTAACCAAACAGTTTTGAATTCTCATTGACTTAATATCTACCAACATACTACAAAATATCTTGATCTGTGTGGTCATGTAAATGAGTAAGGTGAGTAAATGAAAATGTTTTTGGGTGGATTATCCATTTAATCTGAATAAATAAATAAATAAATAAATAAGTGCACCTTTTACAGTGAAAATGAATGAGTGTTGCTGTATGAGGATATGTGGCAGCCCAGATCAGAAGAGGACTATCCGGCCGTTGTGCACACCTCTCCCTGTCCCCGCTGCTCTCTACCAAACAATGCAGCCATCTGTTACACTGTCTAAGAGAGATCTGACTGTGTACAGCATTCAGAAGACACTTTTTCCTGTGATTGTTAGGCTGCAGGGGTTCAAACCGAAAGAAACATTCAAAGCTCTTCTCCAAACTGGCAATGACTCATGATAAACAGCTTTGACTATGCTGCTAGAACAGTTTAACAAACTGTGCATTTAAAAAACACACTTGAGGTAAGTGCTCTGACAGTGAAACTACAACACACTGTGGGATAATATTGCTTCAGCTGGGGAAGGAACAAAGCAATGGACCAAAAATATCTATTTGGTCTGGTAGTTTGCTGTCAGATAAATAAATGGACTGAGGCACAGAGGTCAATATTTTCTGCCATGACTTTTCACCTATTTTTCTGATGTGTGTGTCTAAAATGGTACTGAACTGTCTGGAAACCATTACCTGTACGAAACACGGGGTACGTGTGTTGTGTCTCCTTCATTTAAAATATGTATAAAATAATTATTATATACTGACACCAAACTTATGAACTTCCATCTTTCTCAATTCAAGTATGCCTGTTAGCAACACAGAAAATAGCTGGCCAGAGACATTAAGACGGCCACCAAGTTTTGCCTATTGCGTTGCATAGTAAATTAAAATGTCTTTTTCAGTGAATGGAATTATGACAATAACACATAATTTGCTCTATTCTCAAATGAAGAGTTATGGTTTCCCATTTTCCAGACTTGGCAGACAAGAAGTGACAGTATAATCTGGAAAGATGAGAATGGAAAAAAATGTTATTGCAGCACTACATTAAACTCTAAAAAAAGTCTATAAACTTAACTCAGGGAATGAGAATTATAAACCGCTAAAAAGGAGACAATGATCTAGAAAAAAAAAAAACGTATCAGATGTATGATAGACATGTTACTCACATAAATCTGCTGTGACTAATGAGGTTTAAGGGACTACACAATGACTAAATTAGAATAGGAAAAAGTCTCACAACTACTGTAGGTCCCCCTATCTAAAATAAGGCATTCTCTGTTTGCCTAAGTCAGCGGGTACAAAGTTTCCCAGTCACAGTGCTGGAAAGGGGTTGGGATTGTGTAAGAAGGTATGTTTGCAGCTGCAACAACAGTCCAATAGATATAGAATTAATATATAATTATATCAATTATGCAGATCAGTTCATAGCTGTATAAAAACAGTGATGAGGTGATGAGTTCAATTTGGGGTCCGGGGAGGCCACAACAGCATGCTGAGGGGTTTGAAGAAAAGTTCGGAGAAAACTAGTGTTAATATATATATATATATATATATATATATATATACACTCACCGGCCACTTTATTAGGTACCCCATGCTAGTAACGGGTTGGACCCCCTTTTGCCTTCAGAACTGCCTCAATTCTTCGTGGCATAGATTCAACAAGGTGCTGGAAGCATTCCTCAGGGAGTTTGGTCCATATTGACATGATGGCATCACACAGTTGCCGCAGATTTGTCGGCTGCACATCCATGATGCGAATCTCCCGTTCCACCACATCCCAAAGATGCTCTATTGGATTGAGATCTGGTGACTGTGGAGGCCATTTGAGTACAGCGAACTCATTGTCATGTTCAAGAAACCAGTCTGAGATGATTCCAGCTTTATGACATGGCGCATTATCCTGCTGAAAGTAGCCATCAGAAGTTGGGTACATTGTGGTCATAAAGGGATGGACATGGTCAGCAACAATACTCAGGTAGGCTGTGGCGTTGCAACGATGCTCAATTGGTACCAAGGGGCCCAAAGAGTGCCAAGAAAATATTCCCCACACCATGACACCACCACCACCAGCCTGAACCGTTGATCCAAGGCAGGATGGATCCATGCTTTCATGTTGTAGACGCCAAATTCTGACCCTACCATCCGAATGTCGCAGCAGAAATCGAGACTCATCAGACCAGGCAACGTTTTTCCAATCTTCTATTGTCCAATTTCGATGAGCTTGTGCAAATTGTAGCCTCAGTTTCCTGTTCTTAGCTGAAAGGAGTGGCACCCGGTGTGGTCTTCTGCTGCTGTAGCCCATCTGCCTCAAAGTTCGACGTACTGTGCGTTCAGAGATGCTCTTCTGCCCACCTTGGTTGTAACGGGTGGTTATTTGAGTCACTGTTGCCCTTCTATCAGCTCGAACCAGTCTGGCCATTCTCCTCTGACCTCTGGCATCAACAAGGCATTTCCGCCCACAGAACTGCCGCTCACTGGATGTTTTTTCTTTTTCGGACCATTCTCTGTAAACCCTAAAGATGGTTATGCGTGAAAATCCCAGTAGATTAGCAGTTTCTGAAATACTCAGACCAGCCCTTCTGGCACCAACAATCATGCCACGTTCAAAGTCACTCAAATCACCTTTCTTCCCCATACTGATGCTCGGTTTGAACTGCAGGAGATTGTCTTGACCATGTCTACATGCCTAAATGCACTGAGTTGCCGCCATGTGATTGGCTGCTTAGAAATTAAGTGTTAACGAGCAGTTGGACAGGTGTACCTAATAAAGTGGCCGGTGAGTGTATATACTGTATATATATATATATATATATATATATATATATATATATATATATATATATATATATATAATTGGGGTTAGTAAGATTTTTCATGTTTTTAATAAGTCGAAAATACAGTCAAAATAGTAATATCTTGAAATATTAACATTAAATTAAATAAATATAACTTGAATAGTAGTTTAAAAAACTTGAATAGCAGTTTATACAATTAGTAATTCATTAACCTGAAGTAGAAATGAATTAGAAATTATTGTGATCATTATATTTAATTAAAATGAAATAGACAAACGCAAACATATGGTTATAAAAAATAATAAAAACATTTTACTGTGTTTTAAAAGATACAACTTGCCAGGTGTAATGACGTCTGAGAATATTAAGCCTCTAACATCTCTTTACAGCTCTTTACTGAACTTCAAAAAAATGTTTTCACCCAAAACCACCACACTAATTGGTCTAAAATCTGCACAGCAGGCATCAAATATTTAGCGAAACCTGTGGGCCTCTAACGGTGACTCCTGACGTCTCAATGGAACACAGGGATGACATGTTACTCCATTACTAACAAGCAGATTAGTGACTAGCCTTATAATCCTGATCCAACACGACAGGATTCCCAGAACAGAGGCTTTTCATTAAAGTCGTGGCCAAAACTCTGCTGCCAAGAAAGTCAGGATGTGTAACTAACAACTGATTCATTAATTCATTAACTTGCTCACTTTCCTCTGATTGTACAATTTTATCATCCTGTCATCAGACAAACTGAGCCGAATTTTTAACTATTATATTGAGAAATGGAAAAAAAATGTCCTCATCTCAGAACAATGCACATTGCAATACTCCCTCACATTCTTTCATGCTTTCATCAGATTTGGGTCAAGTTCTCAGTGATACAAATGACTGCTGATGCATTTAACCGCTCTCTGTGTCTTAAAAGTAAAACGAGTCTCAATCCTCACAACTGGAAATGTGCTAGCCATGCACACACTATGCCTGCTTCATAACCTGAACATACACCATTATTAAAGCATCTGGGATCAATAAGATTTTCTATCTTTTTTTTAAAGATATTAATACTTTTTTTAACAATGATGCAATATAGTTCAAAGTACTGTATCAGTACAGATGTTACTTAAATGTTGCAAAATATTTCAAATAAAGGCTGTTTAAAAAAGAAAAAAAAACTTTATATTCATCAAAAAAATCTCACAAAATATATTAGGCAGCACAACTGTTTTCAACATTGATAATAATAACTTTTTCTTGAACTAGAATGATTTCAGACGGATCATGTGACACTTAAAAATGGAGTAATAATAATTTCAACTTTGAGAAAAGTCAACTTTGACATCACAGGAATAAATTAAACTTGGAAATTATACTCAAATAGAAAATAGTTATTTTAAACTGTCATAATATTTTACAATATGAATATTTTTACTGTATTGTTGATCTGTAGCCTTAGTGAGAATAAGGGACTTCTTTCAAAGAAATAAAATACACTTTAGTTGCACATGGAACATTGATTACTGTGGCCCAACAAATGATATGCCTCTAACCCTCCTGTAAAAGGTATTCCAAGCCTATTTATTTTTCCCATCCTGTTCAAAATAATATTGACTAATCAGAAATAGACTACAATATCATACTGATAAGTTATCACACTGTGAGCACAACCACATGTTACAAAACACACCCTCTGAATAGGGCAGCACGATTTTGAAGAAAAAATGGGATATACGATAACTCGTTAAATAATCCGCTATTTGATATGTGATGCAATAATGCTTTAAGTGTGTGAAATAAATTTAAATTATATTTAGGCTGAATATATTTAAAGTGATAGTGCACCCAAAAATGAAAATTCTGTCATTAATTACTCACTTTCATCACTCAACTTTCATGTTGTTCCGAACCTGTAACACCCGTAAGGCGGGTACCAGCAAACATTCAAAAACTTTAATAATAAAATAAACACAAAATGAAAGTAAAGAAACCACTCTCTCATGGACGACTGCCGCCACCACATAATAAAACAAAACATCAAATAAAACAGTCCAGGCCTGGTCCTCTCTCATTCTTAACGATTGTCACTCCACCTTTTATGTCTCCGCTCTTCTGTGAGGGATACGAGACCGATGCGTCGCACAGGTTTCGCTCATCAGCAAATCATGCCACCAGCTTAGTAATACTTTAAATACATTTAGCCTAAATATATAATGAAAATTTATTTCACACACTTAAAGCATTATTATTACACTCCGATTGTTTTTCTGTACGTTATGCCCAAAACACACCCATTACTCATCAAGAGAATAGGGACAACCCTTTTAGATCATGCGCTGTGCGAGCCGACCCTTTTTTAAAACTTTTAAAAGTGGATTCGGACATGCCTTAAGAGCAATTACGCCATGCGCTTAAGACCATGTGTTTAGATTGTTAAAATAGGGTCCATTGCATTTAATAACATAAAGGGATAGTTCACCCACAAATTACTCACTCACTCACCCTCCTTTTGTTAACAACCTGTGTGAGTTTCTTTCTTCTTTTGAACACAAAAGAAGATATTTTGAAGAATGTTTCTAACAAAACAGGCAATAACTTCCATAGCAGTAAAAACATACTATGGAAGTCAATGGTTACCGTCAACTGTCTGGTTCCCAACATTCTTCAAAATATCTTATTTTGTGTTCAAAAATTAATACAGGTTTTAAACAACACGAGGGTGAGTAAATAATGACAACATTTAAATTTTGGGGGGAACTATCTCTGTAACTTCATGTTAGCATGTATGTAACAGTCATGTGTCCAGTTTACTCTTTGCGTCAACCTAAAACTCAGACTTTTTGTAATGTTAAAATCATGCAGTTATCGCAAGCTGTTGCAATATGCATATCATGATATACAAATTTGTGATATTCCAATAATTCTGATACATCGTGCAGCCTTACCTCTGAATAATACCTCACTTAAGTTCATGTCCATAATAAATCTTTATTTAAACATTTTACAGTAGAAAGACCCTGAGTATCAAAGTTACTGTAGTCCATATGACTCATTTGAAGAAACCATATAATATTTACCTAATCTTCCCTTTAGCTTTTTTAAGTTTACCCAAAGTCTGCTAAGGGAAAATCACCCAGCAGCCATCTTTGAAACTCCTCTCTGCCAGCTATTTTAGTCATGAAAGTACAGCTCCCATTTCTGTGAATGAGGAAACCTTCATTTTTCAAGCTGGAGCAGCGTGTGCAGTCAGAAGCGCACATCTCAGAGCATTGACTTATTCTATATCGACCGGAGCTTCTAAAGGCAGCTGCAGTGATGCAATAACTGTACCAATAGGCGATTGGCTCTTTTATTTAGAAGGCGGGACTTATTCTGCCATAAAGTCTATGGTTTACCCAATATTGTATTTTTATCTGGTCCCATGACAATGGCTCAGTATGTAGGCTATCTGTGGCGTGAAGAACTTCTACTCACTGTTTGGCTTCCTCTAGGTGACAAAGGTATTCATATGCAATATTCTGCCTCCTCCTCTCGTCCATTTCTTCCGCCGACAGCCTCTCATCGTCCACAATGGCTGTAGGATAAACAAAGGAAAATAACAGTTGGAGAATGCAAGAATAGCTTTTTTCCATACTGGTGGAATAACATCAGAATGCTGAGAGTGCCATTTTCCTCTCCAGTTTAATCAGCCAACTTTAGCACAGCCAACACAACAGCCACTAGACACACTAGACAAAAGGCATTGAATTAATCTGATGGTGTGTAGCCAAGTTCCATTCTACTGATTATATTTTATTCAGACTTTGTGTGTTTCAGACAGCTGTTGATTTAAGTCAAACTGGAATTAGATTTTAGCAGCGTGAAATGGAAAAAGTGCTCAAGCTATTTTTTATGAAGGTGAGAAGTGAATCAGAAACACACCACACTTAAACCCCTATTAGATCAACTAGACAAAACACTGAATGTGTGTGCAAGCTTGAGTCATTTTATACAATATACACAAGCAGAAATAATCAGCATCTCTTTCATCACTGTCAGCGGGACATGAAAACATCAGGAAGTGACGCCTTTTCGAGAAGCGGCTGTCAGCTGTCAGTGCATTACGAAACCATTTGTGGCTGACCTTTACATGATTGCTACTACGTTTCCTCCTTCATCTTCAGCTCACAACACTGCCGAGTTCAATGCAATCGCTTTATTTCTGCTAAAGCAGAGCTGACATCATTTACACATGACTTAAGCTGGTCACACCAAGAGGTTGATCAATCCTCACTGTCCTTGCTCTCAATTTGTAGTGACTCAAAAAAGTCATTGAAGACACTTAAAATCATCATTGCATTGATGAGCATCACTGCATTAGATACAAAAAAATCTAAATCAAGTGGCATCATCTGAAAACAAATGATACTACTAGGTCATACCGTGTCAACTCAACCAGAGGTCCCCGGCTAAAAAGTTTGATTTTGATAATCTCTTTTCTGGTGAAAGATATACATAAATGAAGAAGAATATGCCATGAATGAATATTTACTAAGTAATCCACTATTTTGAAGAGGGGACTTTGAGTAAATTGTTATTCTACACATTTTTGGTAGTCAAAAAACAAATGTTGGCCACATTTGTACAACCGATACTTTTTTTATTTTAAAGAGGAATGTCTGAATAACAAAATATGTTAAAACTATCGAAGTTTCTTGTTTCCCTTTATCAAAACAATTGCATAGAACATTCTTGTCCGAGTACCATAAATATTATTTTTCCATAGTTCTTCATAAACTTCTCTTTTGGAATCTTCATTTTAAAGCCCTTATGGTTAAATCCCAGAGATATGGAGATCTCAATGTGACTATGTTCAATGTTGAATGTTACCTATTTTCACTGGTTGAAAACCAGATGTAGGTCACCATGCATGCATGCAGCAAATAATACTTATTGTATTTAAAGAATAATCTCTGAAAAACAAATAATATGAAAAAGTGAAATATACATATATTGTTTCCCTATTACATTTACTTGTTATTTAATCATTTATAACCATTAAACACGGACACTTACTGTACAAACACTCACCAACCACATGATGTAACCAACACAATCATGTCAAAAATCATGCTAAAATCAGGACTGGATTTCAAATATGTATTCTATTTTGAAAATGTTTGTGAAGCCCTTGTTTGACATGTGACTAGGGTTGGGTATCGTTTGAATTTGAACGATTCTGATATCTGATTCCGATTCCTTGTTTCAATTCCGGTTCCTAACGATTCTCGATTCCGATTCTTTTAAGACCCAGATAGCAAACTGACATTGAATCAACGTGGAAACATGACATCGAAACAACGTTGATCTGACATTGTTTTGCTCATCGAATTAACGTTGAACCAACGTCAGACGCGTCATTCTTTCAAAACTAACGGAAAATCAACTTGAAATCAACGCGTTGTTTCAACGTTATGAAAGCAAACCAATTTTTGATTTCATTTAGCTTTGAAGAATGCCGCGTCTGACGTTGGTTCAACGTTAATTCGATGAGCAAATCAACGTTGTTTCAATGTCATGAGAGACGTCGTTTCCACGTTGATTCAATGTCAGTTTGCTGTCTGGGGAGGCAGGGTCAAAAAAGTTAGCTAACCTTGCTAACCAACGGCCTTTCTGAAGGAAATAATCCTTTCTGAAGGAAATACTCCTTCTGTAAAAATACTCCTTTTGTCACAAATTTTGCATTTTGCCGAGATTTCGTTATTTTTAGAAAAGTGAAGCCACACTTTGGACCGCCGACGTAATCTACTCATGTTCGACTCGCGCGGTTATGCCAACACTTCCGGTAGACGCTTCTTCGTTGGTGTTGTTCAGCGGTTTCTTCTTCCACTCGGCGGACTGTGAATATTGAAACTAGGAATCGAAATTTTAACTTTTGAACGATTCCGGGAAAAACGAAAAGTTAGTCTCGGTTCCAATCGATACTCGATTCTCGATACCCAACCCTACATGTGACCCAAAACATTAACATGACACACTTACAGATCAACTGTCAACCATTACAAGACCATCTATGAAAGCAGCACATAAATCCAATCAGTTGCATTTACCACAGAGTTCATGACTGATTCTGAGAACCCTAGCAGATGTAGTGGCACTCGCGTCAATTGGTTTAATAAGTTATTTGATTATAAAATCGCCCATCCCGTGACTGAAATATATGGTGTATCACCACAGCCTGGTGGAGCCCAGGTGAAACATCAATAAAATAGTAAAATATGGCATTTATAATGACTCTAAGTGAAGTAAGACACATCCTTTCCCAAAAGCAAATGACAAAGACCAGTTGATTCAAAAAGAAACCTAAACACACCTAAAGAGAACTTGTGATGCTCTAACACACAACGAGAAGCTCATTTTAACCTCTGATAAGATCAGACTGAGCACAAGACTGTCTAACTACTAAGTGTTTTCACAATCCTCACTCATCTAGTAATAATTAAGCTTGCTGACACACGGTCACATGCTGGCCTTTGTTCGAGTAAATGAGATTCAGTCCACTTAAAGCAAACAACACTGCAAATTTCTCACCCTGTCGCACAGGCTCAGGCTTGCCAGTTAACCTCTGTGGGGATTCATTACGTAGGTCAGCTTTATTACCTTAAATCTGTCCCACAGACAATATCTCAATATTGTGAAAACATGGCAACAAAAGTGGGTCCTCATAAAGCATCTGTGCATAATCAAAGAACAATCCAAAGGTCACTTGAGGGTACATCAGAGATTCAGGAGCCATGGTAATAGATGCTACTATTCTAAAGTTGTGGTGTCCCTAAGATTTTTTATTAAGAAATTAAAACTTGTATTCAGCAAGGATGCTTATTGATCAAAAGTGATAGATTATATACAGTATGTTATGCATTATACATTATAAATGATGTCCTTTACAAATTCATCAAATAAATTTGAACTGTTTTCAACACTGATAATAATAATAATAAATATTTCTTGAGCAGCGAATCAGCATATTAGAATCATTTCTGATGGCCTATCTCAAAAAACATTCAAACATCTTAACACTTTTGAACAGTAATCTACATTGTGCCAGTAACCGCACCACACTTATAGTGGTTGTGAGGGGAACATCTCTTAGTAAACTGTGGCCATCCAATCTCTCATATCAATATGTGTCACAGCTACTGTACCTCACATGATAATGAGACTGTATGGCATTTCAGTTTCCATTGCTCAATACGATGTCATTTCCTGTATCCTGCACAGTCCTCAACCATAGGGTGCCATCCCTTGTGATGCACACTTTGACCCAACCATTTATCTTCAAACAAACGTTATGCACAGCTTTTTGAGTTAAATGCAATATGAGAATGTGTTATCACAAAAAGCAATTAATAACAAAAATGCTAATACCCTACAGTAGATAAATCAGCAGAATGAAACCAGCAGCCTCGTCAGCAGTTTGGCTGGAATGTGATCTCGGTGCCAGTGTTGACACGAGTTAAGTAAACTTCATTTAAAGAGTCGACAAAAAGTGCTCAAGTAGGCTACATCTTTCAACCTTGATTTGATATGGTGGAGTTAATCTCAAACTAGCAGGTTCTGATACACAACCAACTAGTAGTTCAGACCAGAATAAAATGTGTGCTACGCAAACAGCATCTTGAACATTCTTATTTATTCTAGATCTACACAGCATAGACATGTCTTGTCAGCATGCCGCAATGTGTGTGTTTAATGAAACCTGCACAGATAAACTCCTCAAACAGAATTCCTCAAATATCTGAACTGTACAGACTGTTAGGTGATTTTACAAAGGGCAGAGGTAATGTTTAACTGGAGAAAACTATCATGGAGCTTCTCTTTGCTCAGGCCACAGCATGAGATCTAATGCCAAAAATACACAAGCTGAGGCAACATACCATCAGGATATGTCAGGAAAAGATCTGGGATCTAGCTAGAGGACAAAATAGTTGCATATTTATAAAGACATTTTGGTCCGTCATCATTTACTCAACCTAAATTTGTTCCAAACCTCTTCTAGTATGTGTACTACTATGGAAGTCAACGAGACCAGAAACTGTCTGGTTACTGATATTCTTCTAAATATCAGAAAATCGGCTGAATGCATTTGAAAACGGTGAAACTCAACTGTTTAACTCTGGGGGAGTTGTAAAATGAGCCTATTTCCAAAAAAAGTGGAGTATCCCTTTAAGGGATAGTTTTAACAAAAAAAAAAAAAAATCTGTCATAACTGTTCTGTCAACATCACTCTCAACCTATTTCAGACCTGTATGAGTTTCTCTGTTCTGTTGAACACAAAATAAGATATTTTGAAGAATGTTGGTAATCAAAGTAGGCAAACTATCCCTTAACTTTGAAGAAATAAGAAATACTTATTTTATGTATTGTTTCCATTCTTTGACTAAACTCTTTACCAACCACCAGATCTGCATACCAGTTATTGAACACAGAAATAATCAGTATTGTTTGTATATCAATCTTTCATCTCTAGATAAAACTTGCCTTTGTGTTAAAATACAACCATTGAGAGGCCTTCAGGGGTAACTTCAATTGCACATTTCCAACACTCTACTGTAAAAAAAGCATGTTAATGTAACCTGTGATAAAAGTTAACTGGCTATATTCGAGTCCAAAATATGATTTAAAATCAGCAATGCATTAGGTTACAGGTCAGGTAGAAATAGAGCATAAGGCAAAATCTACATGCCTTATGTCTGACATTTTAGGCTACTGTATGCTTCGAAATAATTCAGAATAATTATTGAGAAAATATTTTGTAAAACATAATAATAATAATAATAATTTAAAAAACATAATATTTTATTTAAAAATGTATATAAATATCTTTCTTTTTTTGTTCAGGGGAAATCATCCAAGCTAACTATAACAGATCAATGATGTCAGATTAATGTTCCAGGCCAACTGTCATGGACATCGGGCACTACAGTAAATTCACATTCAATTTATACTCATTTCGTTACAAAAAATGAATAGAATAGTTACATATAACTGACATGAAATGAAGTGGCTCTTACTTACATCCATATCGAGGTCTGATAGAGCTTACGCCGTCTTCATGGTACATCCTGCTTCTTCAGAAACTCTACTGAGCCTCTACCATAAACTGCGCGAGGACTTTCTCACACTTAACTTACTTCAGACTTCTTTCTCAAAAGAGCAAAACAAAATCTACACCTTTTGTCAGCATTGGTGCGGAGAAAAGCGCCGTACCCATTAGCATTGAGAAGCTTTCGTTTACTGCGTCTCTTCCTTTGCCTGTCAACCTGATGAAACCCCCTGTGAGCGCGCGCTGCAGCTCTGAAACTGACACTGAATGACGCGGCTCCACCTGCTGGCGCGTGACACATCTGGACTCTAACACTTATTTGCACTTATTTTGCAACATTGCCCCCAACAAGTGTTTGGACACTTAAGCTATACTTAAAAGTATGAATGAAATTGGATTTTAAAACAAAACGTAATCAGTTGATATAAATAAAGATGGAGCATAGCTATAACAAAAAGCAAAAACAAAACAGTTCTCTATAAATAATCAAACAAACAAATAATTTCAAGGCTTTGAATGATAAAACGATATTTATAAACACCTATTGTTACTGTGTGTGAAGTACACATACCAGGCGACTGACTTAATAAGAAAGAAAAAAAACATGGGACATGATTATAAGTCATTGCAAACATGCTCTGAGGGAAATCTCAAGCATTATTTGTGCAGACGCCTCCTGGTTTTATATTATGTTTCTAATACAATGATATACTGTAGAGACATATCTAAGTGTGACTTAAGTGTTCAAAAAAGTGCACAAATACTTCCAATTATGGTTCATAGCCTATACATTTTGGCCTACAGTGTTTTTGAATGGTATAATTTCATAGACGCTGCTTTATTTTAATGGCTTAGATTAAACCAGGATTTGGCCTTAAGACATTCAAGTAGGTTTTATAAACATGCCTTAGAAAAAAAGAAAAAAAACATTACTGTGTGCATCTTGAGACAAAACAATGGCACAGATAGGCCTAGGTATATTTTAAGATATGTCAGTGCAAGTTGCTTTCGGTTAAGACTGCTCAAATGTGCCTTTTAGTCTAGGACTAGGTTTAAGTCGAGTCTGTGAAACCAGAGGTAAATGGGACAGATGGACTTACATAAACTAGCAAGGTGTGCTGACCAGACCTCCAGCAGATGTCAGTGTTGTACTACATTTGAAGATATAATCCAGAAAACAACATAAAATGAAAGTGAAAGCATGGGAAATGGCATATTTTGTCAATAATAATATTCTCTCTATCCTCACAACGTTAGTGACCCCCCCCCCCCCTTTTTTTTTTTAAAGCACCTAGCAACAAATTTAGCAATTTTTAAAATGTATTTAGCAACTTTTGGAAAGTGACTTTAATAATTATCCAGAGCCATATAGAGATACTGTAAATGTATATTGAATCTTTATTCTTTAAAGAGAATCTGTTTATATGGCTCCGGGACTTTCCAAACAGCACACAGCAAGGGCATGGTGAGCTGTAACTGCTTATGTCAGGGCACCAAAACTTCCAATAGAAATTCAACTGCAGTAGCCACCATTAAACCTGAAAAGGGCAGCACTCAGAACTCATATGTTGTAGAATTAAAACACTTTTATACCCAAATGTCAAAAAATATATGTCAAAAAAGTACTTAAATAAATAACCAGCATTAATAAAGCCCCAGTCTTAGATCATTAACTAAAAAAAAAAAAAAAAAAATGTTTTAGAGTTTAGTTACCCATTAAGATCGCTGTGGAAATGTGAAAACAAGAAGACAAGACAACGAGTGCAGGGGCAGGGCTACATGAGATCTGCTACTTAGCCAGGGTCAAAGTGTTTAGCTGTTCAATATCAAACCACAACATGTAAATAGAAAAATGTTGGCATTATGTTAATTGTCACTTATTTTTATTTCAGTGATTCAACTTAAAAGGTGAAACTAATATATTATATAGACTCATTACATATTTCAAGCAGTCTGAGACCAATAAATATTGAAAATAACCATGTGTGTCTGAATTATGTACAGCTTAATGCACACATATTTGTGGCGCTGAACATCAAGTATGCCATCTCAAGTCCATATCCCCAGTCAAACGGCCAAGTTAGTTTGCCATTATGGCATCCCGCATAACAGTAAAGTCAACTTTAGCCAATGTATACTAAAGTGCATGTAGTAATTCTATGTTGAAGGATGAGAGAACAAATCAAAATGTAAAAAGGACTCTCAGAAAATATGTTAATCAGCATCATGATGATTGGGACATCCACTTGCAGGCCATAGTTTATGGAATAAACACTGCAAAACAGCTAATTATTTAAAATGACTAGATAAAGTATATTGCATACATGTTTTAAGAGTTTTATTTTGTAATTTGATGCAAAAAATTTTGTTTCAAATATAATTTTTCAAAGTTTCAATTTTTTTTTCTTAACCAAGCACTCTGGCAGCTTTAAAGTATTTTGAGTAACATTTGCTACAAAGAATAACAGCCAACCATTACAACAGTTTTGAAAAATAATATTCAATACAATGAAATTAATTAAAATGTTAATTTTCTATCATGTTGTGACACTATTTTCTCTTCCTTCACACCCCAGTTTCCATCAAATTCACTGGCAAGATCTCAAACTCCTTTTTTCTTCTTTCTTCATAAACCCACAGGAAGAGTGCGGCAGTACCTACATTTGCCATTGCACTCCATACGTAAATAATTATAATAATAAAATGTATTTCCTTTTATGATGGGAGAAAAAAATCAGAAGCAGCATGTGCATTTGTATAATCATTCACATACAAGATTGTCTCTTTCAGTATTTTTTAGATTCAAAACACACAAAAAGCTCTTTCTTGGGCTGCACTCGATAATATTTTTGGAAGCAGCAAAAGTCACCAAAGCATTTATGAACTTAAAAAAAAGAAGAGAATTTAACAGAACAATTTACAAAGGTAGATACGAGTCGGTGCAAAAAGGTTTCGTTCACAAAGATTCATTGAAAACACATGACCAACAAACACAGAGCAGTTCCAAGCAGTTCTTCCTAATAGCCTAATGCTGGCCTTGACAGACACCACTGCATACACTGAATATATATATATATATATATATATATATATACCCTATTTAACTGTAAAGGACGGTGATAATGGTGATAGAGAATCATATAGTACATGTAACATAGAGCTTATGCTGCTCTAATTGACTTACTGCTGATATTGTTTACATTTAAATGAGCAACAGCATTCTAAGGCCATAACAACAGAAGTTGACATTTGAAATCAACACAACTGTCCCTGCAGCCTTGAAGCCTGATCATACGTGCTACAGGATCTTCACAACTCTTCAAATCAGTAAGTTTCTTCGATTTGTCTATTTTGGGAATTTGCTCTTTGGTCATCAGCATGCCTCGCTCAAGAAGAACCAGGACTCGTCCCACACACCGGAGGGGATTTTTCGTGGAGGGTGTCTCTTCAGTTCAAGATCTTTCACAGCTGGGAGCTGTAGTCAAGTTGGATCACAGTTACAGCCGCACCTCTGTGGAAGTTCAAGGACCCAACGGATTAGAAGAGCGTTACCTCCAGAACGCTGCTGTCCTTCCAGACATCCATCCAGCAGCCTCGGTCTCTTCAGTGGACGCGTGTCAGCAGGAAGAGCCAGTCTCCATCCATGGATTCAGTGTGCAGGGCTACCAGGACATGTACCGCTCTGTGGTGGAGCCCATGAGGATGACACGCTCTGGTCGGCACCGTCCCTACAGCCTTGAGCTGGGACTGGAGATTAAGGATCGGCTGTGGAAAACCCTCAACTGCCCATCACTGGTGGAGACGGAGCAGCCTGACGGACGTGTGCTGGTCACAGAGAGGTTCTCCACACCCACCAGAAGAAGCTTCGCTCCACGAATCGATGTGGACATCAGTGAAGAGCCCCTTCCTGAGGAACCCAGAAGAAAGAAGCCCAGACACTGAGTGGTCAGTGTCCCATGGAAGCGGGATCTTTGCATGTAAATATTTTGTATATAGTTGTAGAGTAAGTTTTATAGTTTGAAGAGTATGTTTTTTTTTGAATATGTTTATGCACACTGCTGAGATTGTTTGGATGCTTTTGGTGATTTTGGCTCCTCCTAAGTTGTTTTTAGTGTTTTTTAATGCATTGCTACATGGTTGTCACAGTGTTTGGGGTGGTGTTGACGTGGTTGCCAAGGTTTTCTGAGAGGTTGTTAGCTTGTTGCTGTGCGGTTGCTGAACTTTCGGAGTGGTTTTTCATGCATTGATACGTTGTTGATGGAAGGTTTCGAAGTGGTTGGCACTTGGTTTATACGTGGTTGACGGGATGTTTCGAAGTGGTTGGCACTTGGCTTATACGTGGTTGACGGGATGTTTTGCGTGATTGGTTGATTTGCGGTTTCCTTTGTCCTGTTAGGTTAGGGTAGGTTAGGTTAGGTTAGGGTCCCTCACATGGTTTGATGGGATGTTTTGCGTGATTGGTTGATTTGCGGTTTCCTTTGTCCGGTTAGGGTAGGTTAGGTTAGGGTCCCTCACACGGTTTGCAGCTTGACGTGCTGTGAGGGCTTGTGTGCATCAGTGATGCTGAGAGCTACACCGCTGGTACTTCACAACTACTGGTAGGGTCACCCATAGTGGACAGGTCTCAGCTGAGGTGCCAGACGAAGACAAACCACCTTCTGGACAGGAAAGGATTGGCCTGATGTTCTTGGCAGAAGATCACAGTCTTGGGACAACGACAACAACATCAGAATTACCTGTATGGAAGAAACTTTAAACTGATTACATATGTGGAAGTCATCGTTGGATCGATGGAAGCAACTGTTTGAACAGAATGATACACAGAATCGGTAAAGGTGTACTACAAGGCTGCATTCTTTCTTCAGCACTAGTAGCGTCCATCCAATGAAATTTGAGGGCCGGTAATTAACTTACTGTATATTGTATTGCTTCTTAAATGCTTCTATGCATGTGGTAAACATTAAAAATAAATCACTTCTATTAGTAATAATAATAATACAATTTAAAAATAAATAAATAAAGTTGTCCTCCGAAGAGGGGGGGTGGAGGTGGGAAAAAAAATCACTTCTGAAATTGTTTCTAAATTTAGGCATATGATCATGTAAATTGATTGGAGCATTGAAAATTATTTAAACAACAATTACTATAACCTGACAAAGCAGTAATCTAAAACAAACCAGAACTTAACAAATCAGACTGAGCTTTGTAACGTAATTGTTAACTAATTATTATTGATTACTCAAAACATGCATATTAAGCATAAAAACTAGTGCTATCAGTCATATATTTAATCACAAACTAACGTTTATATATATATATATATATATATATATATATAATATTATTTGGTTTTGTACTTTTATTGTATGAACAAGGCAGTTGAAACATTCATCAAAATATCTTCTTTTATGTTCATCAGCTATACTGTATGTTTGTAATGACGTGAGTAAATTATTACTTTTTAAGTTACCTTTAATACGTGAGCTTGATTTCCGAAAGGTTTTTTTTTTTTAATGAAAACCTCTCAGATTTCATTAAAGGGGACATATCATGCAAAATCCACTTTTTTAGCCCTTAAATGCATTTTGTTGTATATTTGGAGTGTTTATAAGTACAGAAAAGATGAAATTATTCTCTTCAGGTGATGCGTTCATATCTTTATATTCTGTTTTGGTCATATTTTTCAACCTGTTCAGATTTTTCTGTTCTCTATGACGTTTTTTGAGCAAGTGCGTCACCGTATTTGCAACGGAACTGCCAAATAAGGACATTGACTACCGGTCCAACACTTCGAGCAATCCGCCATTATTATTTCTCGCTCCGATTTTGTAGTCCGAGCTCAATGATGCAGAAGTTACGAGAGGGCAAGTCAAAATGTTCGGTTGTTGGATGTACGTTAGTGACCTGAAGCACTTCAAGGATTCCCACTTCAACAACCTCCGCCAGTAACGTTATACAGAAGGGTTTGCCGATTGACTTCGTCTGAATGAGAGGTAAATTCCTTCTATCTTTGGAGACGACAAACAGAGCATTTCGATAAGCTTTAAATATCGTTAATAAAAATAAAGTACTTTACTTTCTTAAAACACATGGTTTAGCAGTACCTCTGTCTTTCTTTTGTTTTGAAGTAACGTTACACGTCTGCAGTATTATTGTTCTTGAGTTTCATCAATGGTCATTTAGCTGCGTTGTTTTCTGATGCTTTTCTAAACTTATCATATTGTCAATACAGATTTTTTTTTTGGTAAGATTAGGCCGTAGTCATTTATCTTGTCAGTGTGCTTGTTTTAACGAGAGAAATAGTCGACTTTCACTAATAACACAAAACAGTTTACTCACATACCAATATATCCATATGAAGAAGTGGTTGTTCTGCAGGTTCGTTGTCGTCTTTATCAACTCGCTCGCTCTGGCTCGAATGTGTAAGGCGTAATGGACAAGTCTTCTGTTGTTGACATTTTATTAAAGTGTGAATAAAAATGTTCTTTGAAGGTATCATATATAATCGTATATCTCTAATCAAACTACAATAATGGCCGAACGTGGGGAGTTGAACTGACCGTGAACTCATCGACCTGGAGACCGGGCGGGGTGTGACGCATCTCCTTTTTATTTAAAGGGGACGCGGTATTGAAACGGGTCGCTCAAAGACGCACATCAGAAAAGGGGTAGAAAAGGGGCCTGTGGAGCTATAATAATGAGGAATTCAGACCCAAGCATTGCAGTTATGTTTTATATAGACCACAACGGTGTGATTTATATGTAAAAATGAATGATTTAAAAGCATGATATGTACCCTTTAAAAACATCTTAATTTGTGTTTCGAAGATGAACAAAATTCTAAGGCTTTACTCAACCGAAGCACTCTGGCAGCTTTAAAGTCGACTTTCTTTCTCTCCATGTCCTTTCTCTTGCCTTTTCCTTTACTTCCAGGCCAAGAATGTTTCCACACTCTAATACTTACAACATTTCTGATATTGAATCTTTTGACACTACAACAAACATGATTTCCATTACACGAGAGTAGATGTTGAAACTTCATGCAGATTTGTACTCCGCTTTCGCCAAGATTAGCACAAACTAAGACATAGCTTTAGTAAACTATGCTTCTTCATCCATTTACGCTTCTTTCCATATGGTGGTGTGACTCCCATTCTATCCGGCGTGTATACGGCTGCAGTGTACTTGGCGCGTCAGCACACACGAAGGCTGCAACTACAGTATGGTCTTCCCAGTGGACAAGCATGACAATCGTCTGGATTGAGCCGAGTAGGGGACATCTCTAGGGTCTTCAAGTGGGCACCTTCCGTCCTCAGTGTTTCGTCGACAAGCCCACGACACCTCAAGAGGGCTCGACAGTAACTCTGGCCTTTCCAGAGTCACCCCCCTCCGTCCCCCACTCAACTCGGCCCATCTTACTGACCTCTACATCCCTCCTGCTGCTGAGGCTCCTTCCTCGTAGTTCACATGTGACCTAACCACAATCTCTCAATCTCTCCGCAACCCAACCATACGCGCCAACACGTGTGACTAAGGCTGTCGAGCCCCACTGGTGCGTTAAAGCAGTTTCATTGGCAACGGTTCCGTTTGGCATACCACCTACTGCAAAACACAATATCTGCCCAAACACCACCCGTCATTCATGCAATATACACAAGAACCTAATGACTGTAATCACTATGCAACTTATACAAATAAACCCACAGACTCTTCAAGTTTTTCAAGAATTTGTAGCGTGGTGGCCTGTACACAGCCAGCTAGAATCTTTCCGTCTCAACAACAGCCAGTTGCTGCTCGTCTCTGCTACTTCAGATACGTTCTTTACTGTGCGACGCAACTCTTGGCCTCTGAATCCGACGTCTCTGAGGAACCGGGTTGTAGAGTGTGCCACAAATCCTCGACAACCCACTTTCATTGGATAAACCTGGACTCTCCATCCTCGCTGTTCTGCTTCAGTGGCCAGATGAGCATACCGCGGTTTCTTCCTCTCATATGCCTCATCTACCGCATCCTCCCATGGTACTGTTAACTCTATCAGTTGAACAATGCGTGCTGATCCAGACCACAAAACAATATCTGGTCGTAGGTTAGTAATGGCAATCTCCGGTGGAAAAATAAGCCATTGATCAAGATCAGCCAGCAAGATCAGCCTTTTGTTGGTGGTTGCTCGCCTGGGCGGAGGAATGTTGTCTTCTGCGTGTAATGTTTTGCTAGAACAGGTGGCAAATTATTGGTCATGCTATGCTTGCCTGACTTCCGGGATGCGCCCATGTGAGAGTAGGACGCGTGTGAAGGCAGCTCCGTAATTTTTCATTTGTTTGTGAAGAAAAATTTGACAACATTTTATTTTCATGTCAGTAAGTTTAAAATATCCATTTAAGATTCCAAATAAATCCAAAAAAAATTGCAAAACAACTGAAGCCGGACATTCAGGACGACAGCAGAAGCGAGGAGCACTCTGGCTAATAATGCAGTGCTAGCTGCTCTTCAATCAAATTTCCAACTATTTAACTCAGAGATAGTTGAGGTTATCGACAAGAGAATAGAGCAGTTCTTGGTCATCATTAGAGCTTAACTAACTGCTCTCAAAAATGATACTGATGTCACTATCTTAGCCATGAAAAGCAAGGTGGACGACCAAGCCAAAACAACGGTGGAGCTCAAATGTAGCACAACTTTTACTTCCGACATGGTCTCCCAGCTGCAAAAGGACGTTGAAAAGCTAACAAACAGCATCTTGCAGCTCACAGAGAAATGTACAGATCTGGAAAGTCGCAGTAGAAGGCAAAATCTGTGCATTCTTGATATTAAAGAGGGCGAAGAGGCTTGCCGTGAGCCCGCGGATTTTATTGCGCACCTGCTGAAGAACGCGCTCTCGTTGGAAACTCTACATTTGATCGAC
Source organism: Pimephales promelas (assembly GCF_988280905.1). Lineage (NCBI taxonomy): Eukaryota > Metazoa > Chordata > Actinopteri > Cypriniformes > Leuciscidae > Pimephales > Pimephales promelas. The sequence goes on from NC_142772.1 coordinate 23,981,541, forward strand.
CGTGCTCACAGATCCTTGAGAAAACTCTCCAACAATACCTCATACCCCTTCATTGCAAGGATCCATTACTTTCAAGAATGGCAGGACATCATCCGAAAAGCTGCTCAGCTCAAGTCCATCACCCACAACGGAGAGAAACTTCTTATATTCCCTGACCTCCCAGCGCCCATACTGAAGCAACGCGCCTGTTTTAACCAGGCGAAAGACTTGCTTCGAGATCGTCCAAGGGTCCGCTTTGGTTTTCTATACACAGCGAAGTTACGGGTCACACACAACGGAGAAGAAACGTACTTCATGGACCCGGTAAAGGCGTTCACATTTGCAGAGCAACACTTCGGTGAGGGTAGCGTGTCGACATCATAATTTCTCCTTCGAACTAAACTTCACAACCAGGCTAATAGAGTGGGTTAGTGCGCTGCTCGGACAATTACAATTTTGCGCTCTTTTTTGCATGGTGTATACAGCTGTCTGTGTGTGCAGACGACCATCTGTAACATTCATAGAAACTGTTCACTGAGCTCCTGATAGTCCGCAAACTTCAGTCAAGCTTTTTGTATCTTGTATCTACCCAAGTCAGCTCGCGGTCTGTAGACTGGTCTGGCACTTAACAACCAGCACATACCAGGTCATAATCGGCAGACCAGTCTAGTATCCAACAATCAGCCCAAGCAAGCTCACAATCTGTGGACCAGTCTGGCATTCAACAACCAGCCCAAGCCCAGCAGTTTGTAGTCAACACATTTCCGTTACCAGTCTGTGGTCCAGCCTAGTGGCCTGAAGTCAGCACAAAGCCGTTATAAACAACTAATACAAGCCCGCTACCAGCTGGTGGACCAGTCCAGCAGTCTGCAGGCAACATAATCCAGCTACCAGTCTGTGTTCTGGCCCAGCAGTCTGCAGTCAGCACAATCCTGTTATCAGTCTGTGGACTGACCCAGTGGTCGGCAGTCAGCACAAGCCTGTTACCAGTCTATGTCTAGGCAACCCCGATTCCAGGTTAATTATTAGCACAGTTAAAGGCACTGACTATGAATGCAATCTGAAGATGACATATGTACTTAAAAAGATATCACAGTTTCTGTACAATAATAATAATAATAATAAATGCATACATAAAGTTGTCCTCCGAAGAGGGGGGGTGGAGGTGGGAGAATAAATAAAAATAAATAAAAATAAGAAAGGAATTAAGAAAGGAATTTTAATACGAAATTCTATAAAAAATCATAGAATTAAGCAGATACATCTCTCCAAACCCAGAAAGGCAGGGGTCTTGCTTTTCCGGACTTCTACTGCTATTACTGGGAAGCATACCTCAGAATTATGTCAATAATATTAAATGATAAAAAGTGGACCACTGGACTGGCTCAGATTATAACAGGATAATGTACCCCCCACAATCTTGGTGCTGTGATTCTTTCACCAACGAGCTGTAAAAAAAGAAATCTACAGATACAGCCCTGTCATTAGCAGTATGATCCGTATTTGGAAACAAATTAGAATTCATTTTGGGGTGGAGACGCTACCTTCATAAATTCCCATCGCTGACAATCCCTCTTTTATACCCTCCATATTAGATAAAGGTTTTCAGCAATGGAGAGAATCAGGAATTCACGCAGTAAGGGATCGGTATCAAGATGGTACATTTGTCTCCTTTGAAAAATTTCGAGAGAAATACAAACTTCATAGAAGTAATTTTTTTTAGGTTCTTACAAGTCAGGAACTATTTACAATTTTACTTAAACAGGCTATCTACAATTACCCCTTCTTGTCTGGACACCTGCCTTAATTACTATTTTGGCAAAGGGAAAATGATTTTCTGCATTTATAACACCCTCCAGGTCAACTGCCTATTATATCTTCAATCAAGAGTCTATGGGAGGAAGAATTAGGGTCAGAGATTTCTGATGAGTTATGGGCTGATAGCCTGGAAGAGATTAATAGATGTTATAAACTCCAGACATTGCCTCATTCAGTTCAAAATCATGCATACTGTAGACTACACTATTCTAAAACAAAATTATCCAAAATATTTCCAGCTGTCTCCCCAAAGTATGATAAATGTAAGACGGCGGATGCGACCCTTCTTCACAGTTATGCGGTTTGTCCTAATCTTCAAAACTAATGGTGCAAGATTTTCAATGTCATCTCTGAAATCACAAATCAATATATTCAACCATATATATTGAATCCTTCCAGCTTTGGCTCGACGAACTCACAAATACTCTTCATCTGGAACGTATACGGCTCCATAAGAGATAGAGACGTATACGGCTCCATAAGAGATAGAGACGTATACGGCTCCATAATTAAAGACAACAGTTTGCTAAAAATTTCGGAAGCCTTCACAAGGTATTTAGGTGGATAAGACTTGGAGGAAAGAGATAGAGATGTTGACTCAACTTGAGTTGGACCTAAGACCACTCCAATGTTGGTAGCTGTTTTATTATTTATTTATTTATTTTTTCAGTTTAAATACTCCTCTCCATGTAGTGCATGGCTGCGTTTGGAATCGTATACTTCCCTACTAAATAGTAGGTTAAAAGAGTAGGCGAGGGAAAAAGTACATTTGATTCCTCAGTATTCATAAAAGAGTAGGCGAGAATTACCTACAGTGGGTGACGTACTAATTATCGCGAGATTTGGATGATAGTGTGTTCAAATATCCCTACTTTCCTACTATATGATAGGCGAAAACAGTACGTGAAAGAAGCAGTACGTTCGAAACATCCCTCATCCTTTAACGTCATATAGAACGCTATATGCAAAAACGGCGCAGTATACGCACATGGCACCCTTTATCGTTAATATGACACCCAAGACGTTATAAATCATTTAGCGTGAATATGACACGCACACCCTACCCCACACCTAAACTTAGCCCTCACAGCGCGTGTTATATTAACGATAACGGGTGCCATGTGCGTAGTATAGCGCCGTTTTGTCATATAGCGTTCTATATGATGTTAAAGGATGAGAATGCGTTGAAACATCAGTATTCATAAAAGAGTAGGCGAGAAGTTCCCGGATGATCTCCTGCTTTCGCCCAGATTTTTGAGTGCTTGTCCGATGGGTACTCATGATACTCATCCATCCCAGGAGGCCACGCGAGAGAATACAACATAAGCACAAGGCTATTTGATGTGCTATTTACTGTACATCTGGAAGACGTAATTTTAAGAGTGTTTGCTCATCTGCTAGACGTCTATAGGACGTTTCCTGTCAGATGTCAAATAGACGTTTATAAGATGTCAGTTTAACATGCGTTCTAAATCATTACATCTTAGAGACACCTTCTAAACGTCTATTTGACATCTGCAGGAAACGTCCTAAACTTAACTTAAACTTAAAAATACGTCTTCCAGATGTAAATAGCACATCAAATAGCCTCGTGCTATCTGGGGAAGAAGAAGATACATCGTACTCAAACATGATGGAAAGGATGGACGAGAGTGTTTTCAAATGTGAGTATTACAAACCAAATCACATGTGATGAATTTACTGTAAGCAAACTGTTGAATTGTTGAAGGTGTAAAGACACTCAACGCATTCTCATCCCAAAGCGCCATATACAACGCTTTTGCAAAAGCGTAAATATCCAACGCACCCTTTAACGTCTAATGAGACGCTTCGGTTATGGTTAAGTTTAGGTATGGTGTAGGGTAAGGGTTAGACCACTAGGGGGTGCCTTCTGCCCAAATATATCTGCGTCTCATTTTACGTTAGGGTGCCATGTGCGTTGGATATTTACGCTTTTGCAAAAGCGTCCTATGAGAACGGGCTCAGACACTATATAATATGGTAAATTTGTGATTTTGCCGTAAATCACATTTTAGCTAACAGAGGAGCTCCAGTAAGGACACATACGTCTCCAAACTGTATTTGCATACATTTTTAAACCATATACATCTTAAATACAATTACTAAATATATATTTAAAATCTGGCAAGAAAATCTTCTGTAAGAATTGCAGATTACTCCTACATGTAATTGATATGAAGTAGACGCATCTGAGTGATGTATGTGTACTATTGTTTAGGAGAATTCACTGTTGTCAACACTGTTTACATTACTTTACATCGTGCTGTAAATAATGTAAATTAACAAATCTATAAAGTAACTAAACATGTTAAATATTCTATTTGTCCCTTATTACTGTTGATAAATTGAGGATTTTAAGTTGGGTAAAAAGTGAGTTAACACATCAACTTCAGCATGTGGATGCATGCAGTGTTGAAATCGTAATGTGAATCTGTATGTTACAGGGACAGAGAACACACGTGTGTTTATCCGGTGGAGAGAGGCTCATGATGCTGAATGCTTTCATCAATGGCTCGGAGAGAGTATACCACAGACACGGATAACTAAATCTATTCAATCTTGAGCTGTAGTTTATTTGAATTATTGGAATTTCAAACAGAGAAATTACAACACTTTTCTGATTCTTGATTTCTGTGCATTTGCTGCAGAGCTTTTGTGGTGGAGCAGGACCTGCAAGGAAAGATGATGGCAGCGTTTGTTGGGGAAAAAGGTTTTAGGGATTTTACTCAAATATAAAGTAAGGTCATCTTTGTTATTTTTAATAAATAAATCAAATGGCATTGTGCTGTTAACATGACTGCTTTAGTGTAATGTTTGTGCATTTTTGTAGGATCTGAAATGTCTGCAGACTGGTGTGAGGGCTGAAGATGAAGAGCCCAGAGCTGAATCCTGGAAGTGGTGCCATGGATGAGTCCCTCCATCTTTCCACCTGCCCTTATTGCCTCAGATTATGAAGCGCAGCGCAGCAACAAGCTCTAGCACGAAGGCAGAGTCACCTCTGGTGAATTCGTCAGAAAGCTACAGAATGGGAACTGCTGTGTTGATATATGTGGGGTTCAGCACCTGTAAATGCTTTTAGTTTGAATAAAGCTTTGTTTCATGTGTTGACATATGCAGTTTTTTATTGTGGTGGTTATTTTTATTTGTTCTTTTACTCATTTATTCGTGTTTCTTATTGTTGTCAGGATATGAAGTATAATTATTTAATTAATGTGTGCATTAATTCATTGCTTGACTGACAATTGAGATTCATTGCATTTATTAATATAAATGTATTCACGCATAACTATGTCATATGACAAAACAAATTAGATTTTGCTGGTTTTATTAAATTATATTATTTTTAGTATATAAAAAATTATACAATTAAGTATTGGTCAGCATTTTTTAGTTTTATTATTTTGTTTAAGTTTTGGGGTGGACAATGTAATTCATTTTGAAGTAATATAAATTTTTAAGGAGTGATACTTATATTTTTCGAGTATAAAATATAAAACAGTTTTCTCTAAAGGAGAGATCCTCTGCTCCCTGTCTCCAGACGTTACACACACAGAGGAAAACTGTTCTAGGTTGTGCTGTCGAGTTACTGATGTTATAAAGTGTTAGTGCACCTTTCGCTCATACCATTTAAACTTGATCATGAAAAGATACCATAGTTGTATAACAATCATAATGACAAAACAGAAAACAAAGTTCATTGGCTTGTGTACATCATAATATGTGTTCTGATATACAGTATATTCTTCACATAAAATGAGCCAAGGCCAATGAGTCTTGAGTTGGAAAAAATAAATAATCGTATAATTTTTCTTTTCATAAAAAAATTAAAACGGGTCCAACAGACCCGAACACCATACAAGGGTTAATAGGTAGGTGGACAATCTCTAAACATTAATACTGAAGAAAATCTTCCCTTCAACGTTTAATAGTGAAATAGGATGAAACTGACTGATGCTTGTAGCATATTTTTCTTTAGGTATAAGACTCCACCTGCTCTGCGCCATATAGGTACACCCTGTTTTTCCCATGCCACTTTTATCAATTTCCACAGAATTCGCAGACCTCCTGAAGCACTCTTATAAACACTCCATTAGGCCCTGGAGATGATGAAGTCCTTGCCTTTCTCACAGCCTACTTCTTTCCACTTTGGTGCACAGACCTCCATTGGATATTCTGGTGGATTGAAAGGTGGAATGTCTGATGGAATTGACATAGGCTCATGCCTTTTTGCATCTGTATGCGTTTTCTCCAAACATCTCTCTAGCTCAACCCTAGATGCTTTTAAAATGCTTCTCTCACTGGTGAATAACTTCTTCACGAATTTGAATGGGTCTTTATAGAAATTAGCCCTCGCAAGTTTCGTTTCTGTAGGCACTCAGCTCTGCGTAATGTTGCCAGCTAATCTTTTATGGCCCTTTGTAAGAGATTGAGTCCCTCCTTCTGACTTTGTTCTGCTCTTTTCCATTGCTTCCTAAGCTGTCTCCTTTCTCTAACTAACCCTTCAATTTTCTGCTGCCGTCTAGACATTCCAGGAGTAATTTGTACTTTTTCCTTCCTTTTTTCCACACCAAACCTCTCACTTCCATAATGCGTAAATGATGTCCTCAAATGTATCCAGCTTCTTTTCAACTGTACCAGTTAATCTTTCCAAAGCAAAGAATAGATCTTTCACATAGATCACATCTGGCCAGTCTTTTCCCATGGCCAGAATTGCCCCTTTCCACATTCTAAGGATTTCTTCAGATTAACTGGCTCAGACACTGTTCAACACATCTTTATTACCTTCACAAAATATGACAGCTATATTATTTTAAATTATGCTGACATGAAACACAACAGTGCGACATTCTTGGAGAGATGAGCTCACACACCCAAAAAGTTTAATACATGCAGTTTTGATTAGCGATGTCTCAGGACGGCTGGATCTTATAGGGACAGTGCGTTGCAATGACAAATGAACAATGGAAAGTTTCAGGAATGTACATACATTAAAGCTTCATCCATTGCAGTCACCAAAAATGTAAACACACAGTATTCAGCTTTTGATTCGATCACTGTAACAATATGTACAAAATATACACGGATAAGCACACATTTACTCATACAAAGATATGTACACACAAACAGTATGTACTGTTCACAGAGCATACACACATCATTTGAGACAGTGTTAACACTAAAATATATGCACACATAATAAAAAAAAGGTTTTCAGATGAAGACAGGCTTAGATCAAGGACAGTATAGGCCTACAACAATTATTATTTATATTTATAACCTTTATATAATTTATAGGCCTATATAATGCTTTTAAGAAACTGCATAGCTTTGCTGAGACTGAGACAGCATTAAGCAGGTTAGTTGGAAGCCAGATACTTTATGAGGGCTATTTTTCTTACTTTTCTTATTATAGACCTCTCAAAACATTTCAAAAGCTAGACAATAGTTGAAAATGATTGATTTATGTTATTCAGAGAACTCGATTTGGCACTAAACTGTAAAATGTGACATTGAAATGTGGCTTGACAAATATTTTATGCTGAGCATATCAAACTGCAGAGGCTTATAAGAACTTTTCATTTTAAGGGCAAGTACATGTGAAACTCAAAACATTTGAATATCGTCCAAAAGTTCATTTATTTCAGTAATTCAACTTAGTAAGGTGAAACTAATATATTATAGACTCACATGCAAAGTGAGATATTTCAAGCCTTTATTTGTTATAATTTTGATGATTATGGCTATGGCTTACAGCTATGAAAACCTTTTCACAATATTCTAATTTTGAATTTGGGGTTTCATAAGCTGGAAACCATATTCATCAAAATTATCACAAATAAAGGCTTGAGTATGAGTATTGAGTATCACTTAGTATGTAATGAGTTAATATAATATATTAGTTTCACCTTTTAAGTTGAATTACTGAAATAAATAAACTTTTGCACGATATTCAAATTTTTCAAGTTTCACCTGTATATAGTTATTATTATGAAGACATTATCAGATTTTTTTAAAATACATCTCTTATTTATTTGATTGTAAACCCGTTATATATTATAAACTATTTTTAAAATTATATTTTAAAAATTTAATTTTAATCTAATTTTAGTTTTCTATTTTTAATATATTTTAAAATGTATTTTATTCCTGTGATGGCAAAGCTGAATTTCAAAGTGTCACATTATCCTTCAGAAATCATTCTAATATGCCGATATGCTGCTCAAGGAACATTTCTTCCTCTTATCAGTGTTGAAAACAGTTGTGTTGCGGAAACAGCGGTACATTTTTGTTCAGGTTTCTTTGATAAATAAAAAAGATTATTATGTAGAATCAACCAAATAACACATAATTCTCGTCTCTTGGCTTGTGAATGATACTTGTAAATTAATCATGTGTCATGTGGTTATCAAACACATCTCTCTTCCCCTCTCTACAGATTGTAGACCCCATATGTTGAGGCGGGCCCTCTAAACTCCCTCTGCACCAAGTGTCAACAAGATGAGTCTTTGACATTGTACATGAAAGAGGTTTATCTTATCAGTCCTTTCTGTCAGATTGTAAGGTTTTCACAAATGACAGCGGCAGAGACGCACTCTGATAAATTACAGCAGCTACCTCATGTTCATATGTGATAATGATCGTATGTAGGAGAGGCACAGTTTCAAAAGGCTATTTACTGATAGACAAATCACAAAGTGACAGAACAAGTCAGATACAGTAACACGTGTCTGCTGTACATGAAATAAAACTAACTTTGTTACCTACAATATAAAGCTTTAGAGCAAAATATACTCTACTTATAAGAATTTGCAGAGCACAAAATAAGATTTTGGATTTTCATAAATCTGGCTAAAAGGGAATATTATACATGTACTTACAGCATGACAGTACAGTGCACATTTGTGGCCTTTTCATCAGAGGTTGGAGTACATATGCAAAAGGCGTGATTATAAAAATACTGATGATAATAGTTAAAAATGACACCCCCAAAAAATAATACTCAATGAAATTGTTCCAATAACAAACCCTTCTCAAATAATGTTTTCCGTATGTAAAGTCAAATTCTGAAACTAGGCACCGAACAAAGAGTTGTTTACCAGTAGACCAGTCCCAGTCTCTCATCTCTTCAGTAACTCTATGGGTTCAGTCAGCCAGCTGTGATGCAGCTGTGCCGCCGTCATCTCTGCATATTTGCAGCAGGTTTGGACGGCTCATTAATAGCTTGTTTTGCTCGAGTCTTAATAAGGGGCCATTAATATTTATGCTCCCGTCCATTCCTAGGCCGTTACAAACCCTTGAAAAGCCGCAAGGAAACACAAGGGTTTTTGGTCGAATCAACTGTACAGTGTGTAGGTGCACAAGTTGTGTTATTGCAAGAGGAAAGTGTAAAGATTGTCAAAATATTTACCCACGGTTTGATGACTAATTGAAAAGGATCTTGTTTTGAGCCACCAACATTCACCAGACTATATAGAAACACCACTGAAACAGTATATGCATTTATGTAAGTACGCAATGTACCGTGATGATTAATGAGGGTTAAGTAAAGCCTTTTGAGTTTCTCCAGACCTCTGATACAAGGGTTACATGAGGACATTAGACCTGGTGTCAGGTAGTCGCAATCCCACCAGACCTCCGCCAACAAGCACTGAGGAGGCCATAAGAATCGGGATAGCTTTAGTGATGCCAACTAAAGATCCAAAAATCAGATTTCCCATCGCCGCGGCTAGCTTGCACAAGGCATTACAGAAGCCAAATCCAGTTCCTCTGAAATAGAAAGGTGGAAGGAGGGAGGATGGATGGATGAGAAACAAGGTAAAAAGTTGGTGTTACATTGATATTTAATGGGCTTTGAGATTTGGGAGCTTTGTTGTGTGTCTGTTAGCATATTTTATTATGTATGAGAACAAGCCCACCTTCTGTCCGTAGGGAACAGCTCTACTGTCACAACGTCCAGGGAGTTCCAGGCAGAGATACTCAGCCCATTGTATAGGCACAACATCCCAATCATCATTGACTCACTGGTGCCAAACCACAGGAAGAAACAGCTGATACCAGACAGGATCATGGAAAACCCTGACAAAACAAACGAAATACTTACAGACTATTCTTTCACACAATGATAAAAAGTATAAATCTCATATATTTTGTACTGTCTCACCTAACATAGACAAGCGGCCGATTTTGTCCATGAGAAGTGCAGACACAATGTTGCCAGGCAGAACAGCCAGTGTTCCCAAGAAATTGACAAAGTAGACCCAGTATGCACTATAATCATCCTCAAACGTCATTTGACAGCCTGTTTTGTTGTGGTAAAATGTGCTGTTTAGGACGTCTGTATTTATCAGTTTGGAATCGTCAATATCTGTCAAATGAAGGAATTCATTTCATGAGATTTAAACCACAGTAGAAAGAGATGGTCAAGTCTGCACATACATGTAGCAAAGAGGTAAAATGCAGAAAAGTGGTCTGTTTTGCGTTCAAAAAGAAATGACAACATTACCGGTGTTGTAGAAGACAGCATCGATAAATGTGCAGTCTCGAAAGAAGGATCCCACCGATGTCACATGCTTAAATAAGCAGTTTTGAAAGGTGGAATTGATGAAAGTGACGGACTTGAATTTCATACTTAAGAACCTGAGTAACATATATAGGAAATTAATTACAGTGTGAAATATTTACAAAATAAGATTTAGTTTATTTATAAGAAGATTACCGTGACATAAGCATTTGAATAAGTCACCTGTCATTTATAAATAAGCTATTAGTGTGTATCTGGTTCTCGAGGGTGAAATTGAAGGTGAAGTCTTCAATACGTTCGCTGTTATGCCTTTGTACTTTGGAGGCGTATTCATCAGCCTGAAGGTGCTTGATGACGTCAGGGAACCACACAGATAAACCATAATACCTGCAGAAGTATTGGAGTTCTTTAAAGACCGGATGGATGGATGGATGGATGGATGGATGGTTGGATGGATGGATGGGTGGGTGGGTGGATGGGTTGGTCGGTTGGGGGGATGGGTGGATGAATGGATGGATGGATGGGTGACACAAAAAGGAAGGTCTTACCCAAATGACAATGTAAGCCACACAATGGCAAGTTTCACTGTAATGTCTTTCAGTGGATAATTAAAACACTTCAAGAAGTTCAGCCAAATCTGGAAGGACAGAAAAAAACGAGTTATTTTCATTTGCATCATGAAAAAAATATCACAAGTATCCTGCAATTTATTGTGAATCTCACCCCATGAAGCTCAGTCTTTATTCTGAAGATCACTTTTGAGAAAGAGTTGCCGGATTCATTCTGCATCTCGACAAACTCATCAATATGCTTTGGGATCTTAATTCTGTTCACCTACAAAAAGAAACAAGACTAAGGCATATGGTCTAATATAAAAAATTATATTTTCTTATGTAATGCAATGAAATATGTTTTACATTGGACTTAAAAGGAACTGTTCACTTAAAAAGTACAATTCTGTTTACTCACCCTCAAGTTGTTTCAAACCTTTATGAATTTATTTCTTCTATTGAACACAAAATAATATATTTTTAAGAATGTCGGTAACCAGACAGTTGATGGACCCTATTGACTTCTAGAAAAAAATACTATGGAAGTCAATGGGGTCCATCAACTGTTTGGTTACCGACATTGTTTAAAATATCTTCTTTTGTGTTCAGTAGAAGAAAGATATACATAAAGGTTTGAAACAACTTGATAGAACCATTCCTTTAAGTATCCAAATAAGTTTTAAGACCACTGTAATAGAAAAAAGAAAGAATATGTTTAAGGTGTCAAATTTATGTCATTGGGCTGCTCACAAAGCCTTGATGCAGTCTGCAATCTGTCTCTATTTCTGAAGCTAATGACACCTAAAACATCCAAGAAGCCCACATACGTACATGGCAGGATAAGACAATCATTCATGAATTTATGCAACTTTAAAGCATAGTCGGTGCTCTAAGCAGCTTAAAGTTAGTGCAGTGAGGGAATCGACTCACGGTAAAGACTTTCTCGGGCTGTCCACGCGCTCGCATGTTTGTGTCATGAATCTGCTTGAGGATCATCCAGGCCTCGTCGTGCTTCCCCACCTGAAAGGATAAGAAAAATCCCTAAGAGATTAACTGGATTAAGTGGAAATCAGAGCGCTAGATGACAGCCGCCCACCTCTATTGCCACGGCAGGCCCGGGAGAGGGGCGTAGGGAGTCACGACAAGCACGCATCATTAGCTTCAAAGAGAGTCGTGTTCCCTAAGCTGTTTCCTCTGATTTTCAAGGCATTCAAGTCATGTAAACTGAATTGATGTTCTGGTAAACATGCAGTTAGCAATAAAACAGTAGTTCAATTTACAATAAAATATCTGAGTTACTTTTTTAAATAAGTAAAGCAAGTAATAGAGTTGTCCCATTTATTGACTGAAACCTGTCCTGTCCCTATGTTGAGAGACATTGGGAGTATTGTGTGTGGTGTGTAAACTTGATGGATATTGTAGTTCAAGACTAAATGTGAGCACACATTTACTCATCTCACGTGCACAAAAGCATTCAGTATTATTAAAGAGAATAAAATCAGTAAAATGCTAACAAAAATTTTACGTCAATCTAATTCATGTTAAAGAATACACTTTATGTATTTAATCTCACTTTATTAAGCAATGTCTTTGCTGCTGACCTATGATGATCCAATTCAACCATACTAAGCAAAATGTCTAGATAAACATCACATTTCTTCTTTCAATTTTTTTTTTATATTGTCAAAATTCGATTTTTTAACTTTCTTATCCTGCATCTTACCCATTCTTCTGGAATTTAGAATAGCAGCACAGCTGAAAGGTTTCTTTGAGCAGTGCCCTCTACCGTACAGGTGGAAATGTGCATTTTCTTTAGCATGAGGCTTATTCATCTTTTGACTTTTGGTGTAAAAGGGCCTTTACATTTGCTCCCCAAAAAATAACTTTTTGTTTAAAAATACAAACAGCCAAGCCCAGAAAAGAAAAAAGTAACGCAAAAGTAATAATGCTTTACTTTTCATAAAAAGTAAGTTACTTTTTTATGGAGTAACACAATATTGTAATGCAGTGTTTCCATAGATTGATTTATCTGTGGAGTGGAGGCTCGCCACGATATCAACATTGACTGCCACAAACAGATTTCTGTGCTTCCCATTTATTAACTAGACCGTGGCTGCTCGAAAATATATTTAAACTTCTCATAATACAGTAACATAAAAGGTCTTTAATGTCGTGTTTTGTGCCAATGCAACCCGATCTCACGACCAAGTCGTACGAATTCGACGAATGATTAAAAAGTGGCTAATTCGTAACAATTCATACGACCTCACTCGTACGAATTAATACGATTTTGCTAAATCGTACATATTTTACGAATTGGCCAATTCGTATGAATTCGTACGAATGAGCTACCCCTTACCCCGCCCCTAAACTTAACCATCACGTGGGTTTAGACAAATCGTACGAATTAGTACGAGTGAGGTCGTACGAATTAGTATGAATTAGACACTTTTTAATCATGCGTCGAATTCGTACGAATTGGTCGTGAGATAGTGTTGGCCAATGCTGTCAAAACTATTTAAATTGAAAGCACGATAAGGCTTTGTGCCGTTTTTTTTTGTTTTTAAAAAACTCTGTTTGTGCTGCACAAAGAGAAGTGCCCATGACCAGCTCAGTTCACAGTAAATAAATGCAGTAACCTCTATCTGTACATTTAATAGTTTAGCATGCATTTGAGAACGCAGCAGGCACCAGTCACTCATTATTTACACATTTGCATAGGTGATGATTGCATCATTTCACTAGATTTGTAATGAGACACATTTGTAAACTTGCTTTTCACCAAAATAAAAGCTGACATGTTTAACTCTTTCAAGTATAGCAATTTTGATTATTATTAATTATTATTAATTATTAAACTTTTTGTATAGCTAAAAAAATAATTAATAAACTACTGCTTTATTTACAGGGGTGCACATAACTTTTTGGGTCTGGTTCTTAAGGGAACACCTGGAGATGCTGCTTGGTACTCACACTTTACTGTAGTCATCATATTCCTCCTGACTTCTTTTCTCTCGAACATGGTAGATGATGATGATGATGATGATTTTTTTATTTTATTTTATCAACATTAATGGCACAGACAACAGCAGGAATATTAGGCTACTGTCACTTCATGACCCAATCCACGGACCGAATATACTGACATACAATACATCTGGTTTCTTTCTCAACTGTTTACCGAGATGGGTATTTTGACATCATTTTGTGTGTGTCCGTTCAAAACCAAGTAAACACGAAAGAGGAATCAATTTGGCGTTCAAGCGCTGTCTGAAACGCGCCTCTCTCTATCTCTCTGCATGCACGTGCTTCGTGTGTTAGCGTGAGTCCAGATTTTCACCTCTTTTTCCACGTTTAAAATCGTTTCAATTAGTAAATTGGCAAGACAAAACATCCAAATGATAAACTTGCACTCTATGATGGTTAAACTTAGCAGTTAATCCATGAATCACGTGTGCCGAATCGTGGGGCCTGGTCTGTACAGATAACGGATCAACTACAATCCATTGCACCCCTAATAATTATTGAACACAATTATCATGACTGCTATCTTACCAGAGATGAATAAAAATCTGTTCCCCTGTCCCAAAAAATGGCAAAAATGTTTGTACTCAAAAGTGCTTCCCTCCACGATTTCTGCTGCGCATAGTTTATTTTTACCAGCGCACCAGTTATGTGCACCCCTGGTAATGCACTACTTTTATCAGTAAAAGTATGTCCCCAACGCTGATGATAACGATAAAGATATAATTCTAAAAATCATTCTAAATGTAAAAGAATAGTGAAGTCCACACCAAAACTATAACAAAAAAATGTTCTACTTACCTCCAAGTAGAACCTCGGGCTCTCCGGCATGAACATTAAAGCCACCACGCCAAAGAGGCAGGGAAGAGCGCACACCACCACAAACACCCTCCAGCTGTGGAACTGATAAGCTGAGCCCATACTGAAACTCCAGCCTAAAAAAAAACCCATTAAACAATTTTTCATGTTATTGATCCAGCACAGAAAAGGACTAGGCTGGTAGCACTTCAAGGCGTATGACTGTAGGATTTGAACTGGCAACATTTGTCAATAACTGCTGGCATGTCACAGTGATTATGGTCTGTCTGAATACATCGATTTCATTTGTCCAACACTGATGGATTACTTAATAGTGAATCTAGTGTCTTTTGAACTGAAAACCATCAGAATTAAATATGTAACAGATTGAGTTTCCTTTTATAATGCAGTCCTGATTTTAGTTAGCAACAAAGTATGGAATAACATGAAGAAAATACATTTTAGAATTTTGTGTTGTTATTGTTAACTAAAACTATTTAAAAATTTTTAATTTAAATAAAGCTGAAATAAAAATAAAATATAAATATTAGACAAAAACCACGGTCAATCGGACTGTGGGCTTCGACCGAAAACAGGAAGCAAATAGAGGTATGTGAGCTGGATGAATTAACATCATTTTTATTCATATCTTTCACATCTACTGCAGTCAGATTGACCGTGGTCACTCTTAATAACACGACTCACATGACTGTGCACTCATAATGACAAATCTAGGGCCCCGTCCACACTACTGCGTTTTCGTTTAAAAACGGAGACCTTTTGCTACGTTTGCACCTCCCGTCCACACTAAAACGGGAAAAACGAAGACCTAAAACGGAGAAGTTTAGAAACGCTGCAGCTGCGTTTTGCGTTTTGAATCTCCCGAGGGCGTTTTAGTGTGGACGAGACAAAACGGAGGAGTTTACAAACGATGACGCAGAGGCTCACGCTCGGCTCTATGATTGTGTGTCATCAGTCATGACGTATCTTTCCCTGATTCGCCAACCACTGTTTACACCGGCGCGCGCATGCCCAGGTTTGGTGAATGGTCACGTGATCCACGTTTTCAGTCGTTTTAGTGTGGACGGAGATAAATTCTAATACGCAGGTAAAACGCTAGTGTGGACGGAGATCGTTTTCGTTTTAATTCTCCGTTTTTAAACGAAAACGCAGTAGTGTGGACGGGGCCTAGGATGTTAAGAGGCTAAAAGGAGGTTTAGAACATGCCCCATTGAAGTCAACAGGGTGTGCATTTTAAAAAGAGAATAACACGGTGTAGGCAATACGGATTTTTGTCGTTTTTTCACTCCAAATGTACAAAATAATTTTCTTCGTAACATTTCTCCTTCTGAGTTCTCCATTAAGGCCTCAACTATCCTAAAAACCTCAGAAATTAATACAATATTCAATAATAAAAGGGACGGTTTAACATAACATATTTGTGTAAATGTTATATTATATACATACTGATATATATATATATATATATATATAAACACCTCCAACCAGGCACATTTTCCAGGACATTCTGTGTGTGAATTGCTTCATTTACATTATCTTGCGTTGGCAAGACAGTATTGGTTTGGTTAAGTGTACGGAGCATGACATTCATCATAATATGCAGGCTAGAAGAGAACAGAGAGCCCACTGAGCTACATGATTTCACAGTTCTGTCATCATATTTTAAGTGCATGTGTATAAAAGGACCAATCAACACACACGTTATCCAAAACTATTCCACATTTCTAAATTTAAGTGGTGTCTGGGAGGTTTCTGAAATCAAGT
The DNA here is from genome assembly GCF_988280905.1 of Pimephales promelas. Lineage (NCBI taxonomy): Eukaryota > Metazoa > Chordata > Actinopteri > Cypriniformes > Leuciscidae > Pimephales > Pimephales promelas. The sequence goes on from NC_142772.1 coordinate 23,998,038, forward strand.
AAAGCAGCTTTAAAAGACTGTCATGAACTCCAAAGCTGAAAATGTTTTTGTCTCATTACTTCACAGTTTAAGTGGTGCTTTTTCTACTTCTCCACCATATGTATCTTTTTTACAGTAGTCTGATGCACTGAGCTGTAAAACGGTGTGGTGTGCTAATGATGTAATTAAAGTTGAAATGTGCCATTGAAAGGCAGAAAGTACCTTTTATTGCTTCAAACACAAAGTGGCCATTAAAAAAAAATATTTATGTTTTATGCATGATTAAAATAAGATCATAAAAAAAGTTTTATGGGCGGCAGTGGCTCAGTGGTTCATGTGGACTGTCTACAAACCGAAAGGTTGTTGGTTCAGTCCTCGGTTCCACTGACCAAGTGTCAAAGTGTCCATGAGCAAGACACCTAACCCCAGCTGCTCCCGACGAGCTGGATGGCGCCTTGCATGGCTGACACCGCCGTCGGTGTATGAATGTGTGTGTAAATGGGTGAAAGTGAGGCAATATGTAAAGTGCTTTGGTGGGCATTAGGTCTATGAAAGCGCTATATAAATGCAGTCCATTTACCATTTTTATGGGTGGACACCCTCTACCAATTTCCTATGCCCCCTAAACCCCACACCCCATCACCAGGACCCAGGAGAATATTTGTAGACATTAAATACCATACGTCTAAATAAACGCTGCAGTATTTTAGATCAAATTTAGCTGTCATTTGGTAGATGCTAGGAAAACTAGACAGATGCCAACATGCCCACATTCCTAAAAGTCACTAACATATTAGCACAAAGTACAAGGAAAAAAAACAAACTATATTAAATATGGATAACATAAAAATGCATAATATGCAAAGTAAGTATAAAATCATGAGTTTACAGCTGATGATGGTATTGTGATTATAATACGTTATAAAAATGGAACCTAAAAATAACCTACATGGAATGTTCCTGTAACATTCTTGTTTGGTTTCCAAAAAAAAAAAAAAAAACCTCATGAGACCATTCGGGAACGTTAGGGGAACGTTCTGTGTTTGCTGGGATGGTGTTATAAATAATGGTTTATGTCTGTACCGGAGTGAAAGACACTCTAGAAATACAGCATGGTAAAACCAGTCACTCATTGTGTGTGTTCATTTGTGCATCTCTGTAAGGACCTGTGGTAAATGATGACGGTAAAATTACACTCCAGTACAAGTCAGAGTTAGAAAGATGTGATTGCAGCAACAGGCAAGCCCAGAGGGTTAATGTGTCGCCATGTCATTGGAAATCTCATTACATGGATTATGTGCATAATTGTCTGAGGAAACAAGTGACTGAGTCAGCAGCTAGCAAACCTACACGTTTTGAGTACAGTGACTTGCCAGTGGCTCTACAATAGATTTCACTGCAAGCGACACACTCACAAACACACAAACTGAGTGAAAGTAAAAATGGAAAAAAAAAATCCAATTCTATATACATTCAAACTTTTTCTCTGATACAAAACCTAGGATGCTGACTCCAGAGGCACTGAAACTTTATGTTGGCATTGAGAAGAAAGCAGTCCCTGAGAATTCACTGTGACAAGCTCAGTAAAAAAAATGCCTCTATTACTATTTTTATGGTAAAAAACGTAAGAGTGCGTACTGAAGTCAGAATCCAAGAAGAAATAATTTTACCTAATATTTTTGTGCTAATGTTTGTATTATCTTTTACTCTTTCACTCATATTAGCATTTTGTTGTGTTAGCTTAGCAACTAGCAAACATCAAACTATTGTGTTTCAAATCTCTTGTGATTTGTGATAAATCATGTATGAGGCTGTTTTACAGGCATGATTCCCTAGAAGGGAGCTGACTTTGTAAAATGTGTTTATATACACTTGCTTGAAGGCAACTCGTTTGTGTATGGATATAAGAACCTAGTGACAAATGACAAAAAAGCTTTTAAAAGTGTCAGGCAACTGATGCATTACCCATGGTGCACACATGGTATACAGCTTCCTGACTCACACATTTGCATTTATATTCAATTTATTATTAGTAGTACTTCCTAAAGCAAATTATTACTATTTGATTCAGAGATTTTAAACAAACGCCAAACCATATTATTCTTAAGTGTGTAACTCCCAGACTGTCTGCACAACAAACATGAATGATACCTCAAATAGGTGGTTTGCAGTACGTGATTGTGTTGACGCGCGGAATGCAGGTGGAGGGCAAGGAGTGAAGAGCGCAATGGACGAGACGGAGGAAAATCCGTACTGTACTACTTTAGACGCTATTACAAGAGAAATATATCAACAGAAAATCGAAACATATGTTGGACGTGATCCTTACGTTATGAAGAGGAGCGATTTTCAACTGAATTGAGAGATTTGCTTGCCATGGAGGCTGTAAATATCAGCAACTAACTCGTCTTACAGACATACTTTGACTTTACAAAGTTCGGAAACTTCTATGTTACACAAACAGCCACATAAGTGTATTTAAACACCTGAATAATGTAATTATAAGCCACATAAATATTAACTCACAGTTGACGAAGTGATCACTGCGCAAACACACACAGGCATTTTCCCATTCGGCTCCTCCCGACCGCAGACGTAGGTTTATAAGGCATTTTCCCGGTGTTTTTCTGTCAATTTCTTGTATTTTCCCCCCTTATGAACAACAACTTTTGTCACACGATAAAAACTCCTCGTGTTTTGATCGATTTGAGCAACCGTAAACGACGCAAAACACAGGCATTTTGAGTGTGTTAAAGTGCTTCCTAAACATAGAAATCACTTCCTGCCCTCCATTTGTGCTTCGCGCCATGGCAACGCAGTTGCGTGACGTCACGTGAAAACAAGCTATTGTGCAGCCTCTTCAGGAAAAGAGGTGGTGTATGCAACAAAGTTCAAGTTCAAGTTCAGGGAAGCAAGTCCCCCGTCTCAGCCTCAAACGTCACGCCCACAGACCATTGGCTGAACATCTGATACATATGGAGGTACACTTTACTAGAAACACTTCAGTCAACACGTGTTTTTTGGGGGGGGGTTTGAGGGGGGGGGGGGTCACAGGGTCCCCCCTCCCCAACAGACACACTCAGACTCCCAATTTACTGGGCCTATGATTGTTTCCCATTGAATCCAGGCAAACAACCTATAATATAGACTCCCTAATAGTTTTCTAGCCACTGTGTCTGACAGCTTGTAATCAACCTGGGCTCCACGAGGGCCATTCATAAATCAAGCACCCCTTTCGCTTTGTCGCACAAGGCAAGGAGAAAAACCTCATTATGATCTCAAAGAACAAACCAGAGCGAACCCCCCTTTAAATAGGTGTGAAAATGGTAAGCTCTCGTAATCGTTTTGCCCGAAAGACTCCTCCCCTTATCCATTCAGCTCCTTTCCTCCACTATTCCATCATTTCGCTACTGAAGAGTGCAGCTTATTTCCAGAGTAGAGGTTCTCATAAATCATTGGCCTATGCCTTCCCCCACAGGAGCCACTTCATCCTTTAAATATCCCTGCAGTTCTCTGTTTCAACATTAATCAATTAACCTAAAGCTCTGCTGTTCTCCTCTACCTCACAGTCGTCCCTGTCTGTGAGACGACAGCCCACACGTGCCGGAGGAAAAGCAGATACCTTGATCTAAGCTTGCAGAGTGCCTTTTTGAAATCGGACTGTCGGCCTACCTGTCTTGTGATACTTGATTTACAAGTTTATACACTGAACAAACTTATTAACGCAACACTTGTGTTTTTGCCACCATTTTTCATGAGCTGAACTCAAAGATCTAAGACTTTTTCTATGTACACAGTGTCCTACCTATTAATTTGGTGGGACAACTAAAAATTGTAGTCCTTTTTCTCAGTTCCACACTCTAGCGAGTTAAGGTCTTTTGCCTTTGTAGGGCAGCACAGATGACACAAGTTTTGAGGGAGCGTTCATTTGGCATGCTGACTGCAGGTATGTCCACCAGAGCTGTTACCCGTGAACTGAATATTCATTTCTCTACCATAAGCCATCTCCAAAGGCATTTCAGAGAATTTGGCAGTACATTCAACCGGCCCAACAGACCGCATGTGTAACCACACAAGTCCAGGACCTCCACATCCAGCATCTTCACCTCCAAGACCATCTGAGACCAGCCACCCGGACAGCTGCAGCAACAAATATTGGTTTGCATGACCAAACAATTTCAGCACAAACTGTCATAAACCATCTCAGGGAAGCTCATCTGCATGCTCGTCATAGCATCTCGACCTGACTGCAATTCGTCATCGTAACCGACTTGTGGGCAAATGCTCACATTCGATGGCATGTTTGCTTGTTTCGGGTTGAGTTTTCTGTGACTGCGCAACTGGAGTATAAGTTGCCAGGTTGAGATGACAAATGGGTTGAAATTGTATATGGTGTGTGGATTGTGTGAATATAATGCATTTAATACCTTAATATCTGACAACTGGTCAACATTAACAAACATATTGGTCCGATTATTCACAAAGGAGTTTGGGCCATGCAAATTAGGGGAGTTTCCTGGAAGAAATAACAAACCTAGAAGGGTCCGGGAGCAATCAGGGAAAAACGGGAATGTTGACAGGTATGGTCTAATCTTGATCTTGATATGCCAACACCTGTGAGGTGGATGGATTATCTCGGCAAAGGAGAAGTGCTCACTAACACAGATTCAGACAGATTTGTGAACAATATTTGAGAGAAATAGGCCTTTTGTGTACATAGAAAAAGTCTTAGATCTTTTCATGAGTTCAGCTCATGAAAAATGGGGGCAAAAACAAAAGTGTTGCATTTATAATTTTGTTCAGTGTACAATCGCTAGAACACATTTATGATTTCTGAAAACTATTAAACTAAAGTTCAAAACCTAAAATAGTACAAAATTGAATAAAACAGCTATTTGCACCAGTCAAATATATTATGAATGCAAAAACGTGAAATACAATCGTAATAATTCGATGCAGCTGAACTCCTACAAAGGTTTTCAATTTCTTGAATCCATCTATACAAAAGATGAAAACTTAGGTATGATTTTGTAATGTAAACATGGACTAAGTTACCACCACTACTTTACCAGTGTTGAATGAGACTTGATTTGAAGTGATTTGTTAGTTTTAATGCATTTTGAGTGTGAAATTAACTGCTATGACAAGTTGAAAGTTGGTTAGGAAAACTTTGAGAAGAGTTTTGAAAAAGTGACCAAAGTATTGAGAAATGTGTCCTAGGGTTGTAAAAAAGAAAACTGGAAATGGAAATGAAAACACATATTATCATAGTTTTTTTTTTGGACATGATTTTTAGACATCTACAATCGTAGTGGCATATGTGTACATGTATTATGGTAATGCCACAGTATTCTTGTAAATGCAATGTAAAACTCGATCAAATATTACTGTTCAAAAGTTTGGGGACGGTAGGATTTTTATGAACAGTTGAACTTTTTATGAAGTCTTTTATGTTTACCAAAGACATTTTGATCAAAACTACAATAAATTTAAAATAACCCTTTTTTAATTTCATGTATTTTAAAATGTATATTCATGCAATGGAAAAGCTGATTTTTTCAGCTTTATCTTTAGTGTCACATGGTGCTTATTTGGTGCTCAATAAACATTTCTTATTTGTATCAATGTTGAAAACAGTTGTGTTGTAATTTATTTGTGGAAGCAGAGATTTTAAATATTATTTTTGAAGTACATGATCTGGTTCTCTTACCGTAGTGAGGTATGATGGCCCAGGCCATGGCAGAGGCATAAATCTCCCCTATCATCCAGAACATGCAAAGCCAGCTCAGATGTTCTCCACGCTTCTCTCTTGCCAACACCTCAGCAAAGTATGAGAAGACGATAGGCACCGCTCCACCAATCCTAAAGGACAAGAGAAGGAAGAATAAAGCAGAGAAGCACAACCTCAAGGCAAGTGCGGAGGGTATACTGTAAGTGCTCAACGGACAGCTGTTTTATTTTTTATGTACTTTCCATAATTTTGAAACAAATAACAAGTGTATATCTGTAGACCTTCTTTAAATTTTGTTTACAGTTTTTCTCAATTTCTAACACAACTCATTAAGCAATTTACCATTTGCTCACACCTATAAACACATTGATAAAACCATCTTGCACAAACCTCAAACTTCCACATCAAAATCAAATATTTTAGTCAAAAATATATTCTCTTGTCAGAATTAAACTTTGGTCTCGGATTAAACTTTGACTCACAAAAACCTAACAAATACACAGACTGCTTTCGAGAGGAAAGTGACACAGTGTCACAGACTCACAGTGACCACTAATGAGATCAATTCATAACACTGTAACAAAAACCTCTTTTTTGGGTTTCAGGAAATATTTTGCAGTATGCAAAACTATTACAGTATGCAACATGAACAAAAATACAACAATGAGCTTAAATAAATGTTTTCATTGCACTACTGTAAAGCAGACATTCTCTTTATGTACCTTCCCTAGGCAGTCATTTCTCAGTTTTGCAGAAATATAGAACATTGGCTATATTTGGCTAAAAATAAATTTGACATTGGTATACAAAGTTTACTGTACAAAGGGATATTTCCCTCATTGAAAGTACTGTTTCTGTGTACTGTAATTTCACTGAATGTGTAAATCATAAAATCCCTGTAGATGATTCTTTCAGCTCTCTGTGTTGCTGTCTCCAGTGTCCAGTGGGATGTATTTTCTAAAGCACAATCACTTGTGCTCCTATTTATAATAATGTATCCTGAGATTCTGATGTGTCATCAGTTTTGCTATGTGTTTACACAAGGATAAATTTGTCTTACTTGAGTACACATTGTGATGACTGAGGTAATTACATTATGTGTTTGTTTTCTAAATGAGGTTAAGCCTGTGTAAAATGAATATAATTTGAAAAAAAAAAATGTTAAGAAAATTGGTATGTGTGCGAAAACAGGTGAAATTTGTCTTTGTTTTGAGAACTGAATGAATAGTTTGGGAAAATATGCCAACTGAATCAGTTATAGTGTTAGCAAATCAAGAAAAATGAATCGGTTACCTAACGTAACTTCAGTTCTCTCTAGATGAGGGAACGAGTTTGCGTAAGTTTAACTTCATTCATCTCCTGGAGATATTGAAGCCAAAAATTATCCTTAATTTTGTATTCATTGTCAACGCAGTGCAGCAGCTAGCAAACCTAGAGCAGGCTGTCTAGCATGCTCATTGGCTGCCCTGCGGCAACTGTCAGCATACAAGTGAGTCCGACGTGACGTCACCTCCAATAAAGAATGGGCGTGGCTTAACGTATATAAGCAGAGCTCAAAGGCTGAATCTCTGGTTTACATCGACTGAAGCAAAATAGCACTTGTGGCGCGAGCACGGCAGGTTATGCAATACTCGTTCCCTCGTCTAGAACCGAGGTTATGTTAGGTAACCGATTCATTCTCTTACGAGAGGTTCTCTCGTGTTGCATAAGTTTAGCTTACGTTACGGAAACCCTTTGTCAACGCTGTGCGCACCAGCATCCACTTCATCAGTCCCAGAGAAGCCTGAGGATCCAAGATAAGCGGGAATAAGCATATGTACATAAGGAATACAGAGCGGCGACGCCGGTCAATGTATAAAAATATAGCACATAACCTGAAACAGTGCAGCTCAACCAGAAAAGCTAAGTCATATAAGAGTAGCCTGGGCACGAATGGCTGGACAGAACTGATATCTCACTTAAACTGACAACAGTTTAGCCAGCAGGGCGGGAACATCCAGGTTATAGAACCTGACAAAGGTGGACAGGGAGGCCCAGCCCGCTGCCACACATTTGCCATGAACAGAAATTCCGCTGGACCATGCTAACGAAGAGGAATGGGCCCATTCCTCTCTGGTGCAATAGCATCCACTATCCATCTAGATAGGCTCTGTTATGAGGCGATCGAGACCTTTGGTGCACCACCTGAACTAAGCGAAAAGCTACTCTGAGCACCTGAAAGGGGTGGAGCACGTAATATAAACCCTCAGCACCCTGACCGGGCAGAGGAGATTAACATTCCTCTCACTATCGGATGCTGGCAGAACCGATACGGAAATGAACTGTGGTCTGAATGGAGTGCCAGTCATTTTAGGAATGTATCCATGTCTAGATTTGAGGATGACTTTTGAGTCATGTGGTCCAAACTCAAGTAAGTCCCCCACACTTTTGAAAAAGTTTTGAGTGATAGGTATTTTAGATCCACAATGTCTAAAGGTTCAAAAGGGCCTGCTTTCAGGACCTCGAGAACCAAAGAAAGATCTCACATAGGAACGGGTTGGGGCGCGGGGGATTCATCCTCCTGGCTCCTCTAAGGAAGCGGATGACAAGCTCATTCCTTCCTTTTGGCTGGCCGTGCGTGGATTCTGAGAATGCTGCAATGGCTGCCACACAGACTTTAAGCATGGAAGGGGACCTTCCCTCATCCAGCAGCTCTTGAATGAAACTAAGCAACCACAAAGCCCCAAACCTCCTCTAAGAGAGTGCCCCAACCCGAGTTGGACGTTTCTGACGAGTTGACGTTTCGGTATGAGACAGTTCCCATAATCACCTGCTGGTACCAGTCAGCCGCTAACCTTCCGTTTATAACCTGACTGATATGAGGCTGCACTTTGTGATGTGCTAGCGGCACCATGGGCGGAGTGCATGTCAGTAAGTTCATATCCTGACTGATATGAGGCTGACTTGGTCGTGTAATAGATAAGGCAGAGAGTAGTGGGCAGCACAGTTCCCTATTGGTCAGTCAATACAACGTAGGTCATGACTGACCAATAGGAATCTCCAGCCCGTTCTCATCCTTTAACGTCATATAGAACGCTATATGACAAAACGGCGCTATACTATGCACATGGCACCCTTTATCGTTAATATAACACGCGAACCCAAGACGTTATAAATCCTTTAGCGTGAATATGACACGCACACCCTACCCCACACCTAAACTTAGCCCTCACAGCACGTGTTATATTAACGATAACGGGTTCCATGTGCGTAGTATAGCGCCGTTTTGTCATATAGCGTTCTATATGACGTTAAAGGATGAGAATGCGTTGGAATCTCGCTAGAGAAGCCAATCTACTTTGAGTGAAACTAAAACAAGCCAATGTACGTTGGCGTGCAATCATTTGCATCAACTGTGCAGCCTCGCAGCGCAGGTCAGTCATGACCAACATTTTCGTTCCCTCCCTCAGGCACTGTCCTAAACTGACTTGTCGCTTTTTCAAAGCTGGCGGTGGCAGCTTCTCAAGATACAGCGATGCGGAGAGCTTCACTGAATAGATGAAAATCAGAGATTGAGCCTCCGAGCACTGCTTATATGCACTAAGCCACACCCATTCTGGCAGGCTTGGAGGCGTTGAGGTCGCAAGCGCCCTTCATTGGACGTCATGCTCATGCTAGACAGCCTGCTCTAGGTCTGCTAGCTTCTGCACTTCTTTGACAATGGATACAAAATTAAGGATAATTTTTGGCTTCAATATCTCGAGAAGATTAATCTTATAGCGTACGCTAAATTTACACAATACAAGAGAACCTTTCATAAGAGAACTGTAAGTTTGTTAGCAATTGAGAAAAACTTTAAGAGTGTAATTTCTGTGTTGCCACCGTCATCAAACTTAATTTCCAAAAATTTCAATATGGTTTCAAAAACCTTTTTTTTGTAATAATAATGTTACACTTTTAGGGAAATCTATTAATCAAAGAATCCTGAAAAAATAATAATACTATTTCCACATATATATTAACTGTTTTCAAAATTGATAAAATTAATAAGAAATGTTACCAAATCAGCATATTATAATTATTTCTGAAGGATCATGTGACAATCTTTGAGGCTGAAAATGTAGCTTTATCTTGACAGGAATAAATTACATTTTAAAAAGAATTAATATTTTTTTAAAAGAAATCAGTTGTAAATTATTATGTGATAAATTATAATTATTATAAATTATAGAAAAAATGGCCATTCAATTTTTTTTTTTTTTTTTTTTATCAACAAAAGGACTTATCTCTGTGTTGAAGGTTTGGGTGAACACTGCGAATTGTAAAACTGTATGACAGCGACTTCATCCTGTATTATTTTTGAAATCTGAATTCAAAACTGAAACATATATTATTTTTACACACATGATACTACTTATTCATTGTACAGATATTGACATTTTAATTAGCAACAACATCTTGTGAAATGCTTATTAGGAGGCGCAGGCTCCAGTGCAAGTCATTACAGCCTGAATGTGTTCAAAGATTCACAAGAACTCCATCATCAAAGAGACAAGTGCTTTAGCCATGGACCAATAGACAGTGTCTGCCAGCAATCAAGAATCAGAGACCCAAGAAAGCAGCACTGGAGAGGCTATTGATCCAGCCAGATGTAATGTATTATCTGTCTGAAAAAGACTATTATCTAAAGAATAGGGGAGACATTCTCGTTTTAGAGGAGGGTTGATAAAAGATGCCCATTGTATAGTTTCTCATGATACCAGCCAAAATCGCTTTCCAGAAACACGTCAAGGTGCAGGTAGAGACTATAGGTAGTTTGTTAAATTGATCATGATATTTTTCAGTGTTGTGAGTGAAGACTTCTTTACAGACATCAGAAGAATCTGATGTAGGATGTATGTTCTGAAAAGTAGCCTATATTGAGGCATGATCATGGCATAAAAAGTACAATCTACATAAACAGTATTTTCTCACTTTATACATCTTTATATTTTTTTAATTTAACCAAAAAACACAGTAAAAGTACTAATATTGTGAAATATTATAATAATTTAAAATACATTTGTAATGCAAAATAGGGGTGGCTATACCGGTATGAACGTGACTACTGGTTTTATGTTGTACCATGATATGGATTTTGCAATACTGAATACCATTACTCATAAATTCAAATTTTGCAGTTATATTGTTTTGTTCAATTTGGTACTCTTTACAACTTTTAACACTAATATTGACAATACAAAATCGAGGCTGAACTGAACGTTTAACCTTTTCCTCTATTGTGTCCAACTCGCGTGATGCACAGGCATTATTAATCAAACACGGGGAGCATGGTAACAGCAGAGAATGTCTAATAATGGGAGAACTCCCACTCACATTAAACTTCCGGGTTCTGATCTGGTTGCAGTTCCACTCTGGGTGCATATGAGTGCGATCACAGGACGAGTGCAGAACGAATGGAGGTCTATGGAGCTATACCCCTAAAAATAATAATAATATAATAATAATAATAATTATCATATATGATATAATTTTTTGTCTAGTAATTTGAATGGTGTATTCGAAAGGAGATGCAAATAAATTACACATTACTGGGTGTTAAATTTTTCAGAGTGAAAAAATTTGCTTTAAAAGGTCTCTTAAAATGTCAATGACGTCACACGCATCGTACCGGTGACCTTCTTTACAGCAATCCTTCAGTCACTTTGGTGCTTTCGCGCATAGACAGGCCGAGACAGGCGAGAAAAGCCGCAAAATTTAAAAATACTACTATTATTGTGTCACAAAATGTAGTTTTAATAGTTTTTCAGTCGATTTGTTTAAAGCTCAAATCTGTGGTTTATTTAGCCAAGATAGCGCCTAATCTAAGATAGCGCCTATTTAAAAATTTGATCTGACGTTTTCGGAGTTGTGAGATCCAGTCTTTCACTGGGCGCTCAGTGCTCATGTACCCCGCCTGGAACAGCCTTACCTCTCTGATGTCTCTAGTCTAGTGGTTAAACATGAGATATAATTTGTCTTGTGTATATCTAACGGGCGATCTTTGGTCTCATCCTGGTGTATGTTTGTCTGAATCGTTTACTTTATTTCTTGTCTTTAGATCAATAAAACTTTTCATCAAACAACATAACATTTTATTTTATATAGACTATATTTTATTTGCTGTATACTGTTTGTTTATTTTATTGACTAAACTATTTACTATTACTTCTAACGTTATCTTTTATTTACAATGCACTGTAGTTTTACCATCGTATCGTATAAAGCGGTATCACCAAGCGGCGTCTCTGGTCGTAATCAGTCCTTCTCTGACCAATCAGCATCCATTAGCATAATGCTAACATGTTAAAGGGATTCTATGCAGTTTTTTTAGCTAAACTGAACAGCTTCAGAGTTATTGAAATTGTTATATGACTTCCTTCGGGTTGAATGGTGGACGTCTCAGTCCCCCCTGGTGCCTGTGAGCGGAAAAATCTCCCAATTGAAACATCGGATGTACCATTACAAACAAATAAAACATCTCCAGTTATTTCTAGTAGAGCATTAACTTCGTTCATTTGTTAAATACGAGGCGATCTGAAATGTGTTGTTTTTGAAATCAAGTGACCAAAGTGTTCGTTGCCGCTGCGATCAGTGGCACGGACACAGTGTTCTGCTGTGACGCGCACATTATTCACATGGGCGCGCGCTTCAATCCGTTGAGGGACTGAGAGACTATCTATATTTGTTACGGTGAAATCACAAAACCTAATGCACAAAAACAAAATGTGTCCCTTCTTGATATGCAACCACTAATAAACAATCGGTTTTGATAAGGAAAATAAACTATACAACTAGTACGGATTAGAACCCAGAACCTCTGACATGCTTGGCAAAAGTTCTGCTACTGGACCATTAAAGGTCAATGGGATAATTGTCGGATCTATGTATATAATCACGTGAAAATTCTCACCAATAATGTACTATTGTATGTAACACGTCACGCCATGTCACCCTCTGCGTGAGTGGTATTTAATACGGTAACGTTAAATACAAGTACTCCACACCGACTCTAGGGGTCAATGTATGACAAAAACAGGATTCCTGAAAGGTCTCCCTTTAAGGTCAACAACAACTCGACCTGTAAGAAATCGAAAGGTCATAAGTTCTCGTTCATTCAACTTTCAACCTATAACCCATGTTGAACTTGCAAAACCTACAAAACTCATATCGCCCACCCCTATTGCAAAGCTGAATTGTCAGCATCATTACTCCAGTCTTCAGCATCACATGATCCTTCAGGAATCATTCTAATCTGATTTGCTGCTCAAGAAACATTTATTGTTGTGGTCAATGTTGAAAACAGTTCCACTGCTTAATATTTTTGTGGAAACGTAGTAATTTTTTTGTCAGGATTCTTTAATGAATAGAAAGTAAAACAACATTTATTTTAAAGAGAAATCTTTGTAACAATGTAAAAGTTTTTACTGACACTTTTGATCAATTTAATGGATCCTTTTGAATAAAAGTATTAATTTCTTTAAGAAAAAAAAAAACGTACTGACCTCAAACAATGTTCTAAATTCTTTATGATAATCCACATTTTGGACTTTTCAAATTTAAATGTTAATTTAATGTTAAAGATGTAGGAAAACGGACTCACCCTAAGCCAGCTATCGTGCGACAAAGCAAGAAGACGCCATAGCCCTGCACAAAAGATGATAGGAAGGCGAAGAAGCCATTTATGGACATACAAAGGAGCAGACACTGCCGTCTGCCCAACTTGTCGGCCAAGCCGCCCCAGAAGAAGGCCCCTACCATCATTCCCAGATACACAATGCTGCCTGTAGTGAATAAGAGGAGAGGAAAAAAAAGAAGAATAAAGTGAAACAGTAGGAACACACACCTCAGGCAGAGAAACACACAGACTGAAGTTGTCATATTCAGGAGAGTTTGTTTTTGCCTTCATTCTTGTTTGCGTACTGATTTATATGAACAACATTGTTTATATGCTGCTTCTTGGAACAGGAACTCCATTAAACATTCAGTTGACTGATGTTTTCACCTGAGGACTTTGTGTGTTGTTTTCCAGGTAACATGCAGGAGACTTTTCGTGATGATGCTATTAACACAAGGGATGGTGAAAAATGTGATTACATAAGTAGTCAAAAGGAAAAACAAATAACCATTAAAAATGTATCAGATTTGAGTGATCTCAGAATTCTCCACAGAAGCTCTCTGTCAAATATGCTTCATATGCTGTACTTTCAAAATTTGCTCCATCTGTACAAAAATATTAGCATCTAAAGGATTTAACTGCAGTGATTTCGTTTTGTAAAAAGATGCCATATCTAGAGCACAGCATAAGGATACTGCAGATAAAATGTTAAATACAGAGAAAAAAACAACCTATTATTGTCTAACATTATTGTTTTGATGAAAAATGTGCTGCTTTATAGGTACAATGGAATATTCAGCAGACTGAATTTTCTACAAATAATCTAATTGTGTCATGAAACAGAAGAGGAGCCATGAAGGTAAAAGGAACAGTTCTTTATTAAAGGGTTGATGGTGATCTGGAAGATAGTCAGACAGGTGAGTGATGAGCATAAGCAGTTCAAAGAGTGCATGTGAATTGGGTGCTTATACTGTATGTGGTGCTCCATGAGCGTGAGACAGGTGTGGCAGGTTAAAACTCAGGTGACTGAGAACAAGTGGGTGGAGCTGAAAGACCTGGTGCTGAGGGTGTGTTGGCTGAATCCATGACAGTATAGACAGACCCTCTGTACCCGGATGGGTGTAGCAGCTCTTCTATCATCTGCCTGGGTCTTTTGTCTTCGGACTGCCCCTTGCACATGAACATGAGCTGAGTCCCATATCTTCTCGCTGGAAACTGGGATGGCTCTCCTGACCAAGGAAACGGGGCGGTTGGTAACCAAGAATGTACTGGAAAGGGGTGATTACTCGGCCCATGGTAGGAAGCATTTTCAGATATGTTGATGATGGTGGCACTATGACTGCAGATGACATCAAATTTTGAGTCTTGGTTTGGCTGTTGGTTTGGGGGTGATAGCCAGAAAAAAATCTCACTGATACTTCGAGAAGATGAAAGACGGCTTTCCAGACATGAGAGGTGAATTGTGGGCCTCTATTCGACACAATATCCTCCGGAGTTATGGAAGAAGCTATGTACCAGGGCTTCGGCTGTTTCCATTATAGTAGGAAAATCTTTAAATGAGATGAGTTTGCAGGCTTTGGAGAAGCGGTCAACAGCTACACGGATGCAGGTGTTCTCGTCGGAAGGAGATCTATGACAAAGTCTATTCCCCAGTTAGACCATGAATGGTGACAGATGGGTAGAGGATGGAGCTTGCCCTATGGTAAGTGTTTCAGTGTTTTGGAGATGACACAGATGGGACACCTTTGAACGAACGTTGGACATCCTGGGCCATAAGCAACATTCACAAACCAAGAGAGTCTCCTGGTTATCTGGATGCCCAAATCCCAGAGACAAGTGAACTGAGTCAATGAGGGTTACACGTAGGTTAGATGGGACGTGAGGCCCTCAGGGCTGCTGTGGTGGTGCGGCGCTGGTGGCGGCTGTAATCTGATCATTAGGAGACCATGGATTGGAGACACACAGAGAGCTGAAGGGAGAAAGGTTTCAGAGGATGGTTGAGGTACGTCTGGGGATTGAAGGTGGGGAAGTGCATCTGCATTAGTGTTCTTGTCTCCTGGACGGTAGGTGACTTTGAAGTCGAAAAGTGTGAATAATAAAGCCTACGGGGCTTGGCGAGGATTAAGGCGCAATGTGTTTTGGACATACTCCAAAGTTGCAATGATCGGTGATGACCAGGAATTAATGTTTGGCTCTCTCCAGTCAGTATCTCCATTCTTCTAGAGATAATTTTATGGCTGGAAACTCACGGTTGCCAATTTCATAGTTTAGGCAGAGGCGGGCACATGGATAAAGTGGAGCTTGTTCCCCCTTGCCGCTGTGAGACCATCGCTCCCACACCATTAGTGGATGCATTCAGTTCCACGACGAAGGGCAGATTAGGATTGGGGGATGTTTGAGAATAGTTCAGGCCAGTTCCTGACCACATGTACTTTCCACTGGTCCATTTGGATGCCACATCCATCGATGATATGACCCATGATGTGAACGGCTAGACGATGAAACTCACACTTCTCCAGTTTAAAACAGAGTTGGTGATCTCTGCGGTATTGGAGGACCTTCCAGCCTTGGAAGACTGAAGGTGAGTTAGCTAACCTGTATTCATAGTGCCACTTCTGGATTTCAGGAGATGAACATAAAGTGTTTTCCAGAGGAAGATGCATAACATGATCAGGACAGAACTCACTCCATTTAGGAACTTCTCTGGTAGACCATGAAACATAAGGATAAGTGAATAGATCTGCAGCCAGGGACATCCCAGGATGATATCAGTGGTACCCCTGTCGGCGTCCATGACTGCAGTGTTTGTTGGTGTCTGTTGAGGCAGTGTGAACATGACAGTTTTTTTTTTCATAAAATTCTAAATCCAACGGCCAACTTGTTTGTTGGTGTTTGTTTATGTTTGATTGTACGGTGTGAATTGGCCATAACCATTAGTTTTGTCAAATATATTATTAAATGCAGAAAAATCAGTTTTCCGATACATAGGCAAAAAAAGGAAGCGCCTAAATGTTAATAAAAATGATTAATAATGGTTAAAAAAATGGTTCAATAAAATATTTGTAGCTATTACATAGTTATTACATAAGACTGATTATTAGCTCTTATTAGACATAGAGAGCATGATGAAAAGAAATTGTGAGAAACAGGTGCGGATATAGTTGTATTTGACAGAAAGGACAAGTAGAGATGTAGTGGCACTTTTTATACAGACCATGTGTTGCAATGCACAAAACGTTTAGGAGATTTGCTGATTACTCAAAGTGTAAATTTTCATCTGATACAGCAGCTTTCTCTGTGACCAAGCACTTACACAATCTGCTGCTTTAGAATCAGAACAGCAATTAACAATGTGTAGTAAGACTGCTTTGCTGGTGCAGTATAAGTCCGGTACATAGATTTACTTTTGAAGTTGACTACTTTAAGACTTGTGTGATTATGCATTTTGTTTAAAGCAGAGAGTGTGTATGATAAATGCATGTCTCACACTTCTTATAATAATACAAACTCATAGAGGCATAAAAATACGCATTTCACCTCAAAAGATTATTATTTATAATGAAGACTCCAGAAATCATGCCAGGGCATTGCGCTTTTCAGCAAGGTGCTAACTTAAAAAGGTCAAACATTTCTTATTATTTTTTCCCCTTTAAGTCAATTTTTAAGCTTAAAAAAAGCATCATTTATAACCTTAAAAAACTCAAATCCATTGTAAATGCTAGAAGGGCAGCCATATTATTGTGATACTACTTTAAATATATTTTTAGGTTTCTATTATTTTACTGTAGCATTGAGTAGAAACTGTTTTTTTTAGGCTTCTGGACAATGAAAGTTACATCATTCAAAATGTTCCACACAAATAGAAATTCATACAGATTTGGAATAACAAGGGTGAGAATTTTGAATGGTTTAACTATCCCTTTAAGCATGCAGTGATATCAGCAACAATTACAAAAAGTCTAGTTAACAAAATATCAAAACTGTCTGCCTATGTTACTTGGCTTACTGAATCTGTAGTGTGCGAGTATGTCTGCTGTGTGAAAGCAGCTTGGTGAAGACTGGGGCTGATGACACAGCAGGGAGTGATGGTGTATATGGACACCTGTGTCAAGCATGCATGACTGTTGCAGAGAAACACACAACAGAAAAAGGTAGGAGATTAATCTGCTGCCTTGCACATATGCAAACATTCCATACGTGTGATTTTAACAGTTAGTATTATTAAGAAATATCTCACAGTAATAGATGTGTTGTGATGACCTGCGACATTTTGCCACCCAGAAAGTAGGTCATCTGGGGACTTTTTGCTTATTTTTTGTTCTGTGAATTCGGACGTACTTATTTTGTCACGTACTGTCACATACTTCCAGATGCAGGTTTTCATTTTACCAACTAGATTCAAATTACTTTGTTGGTCTTAGTTCCAAACAAAGCCAATACAAAATCAGGGTAGTAGAACATCAGTGTTTTGAACAAATCAATTAAATTAATGATTCAATGAATCATAAAGATATTGTCACCACGTACTGGCGTAACAATGTAACCTACACTGTAAAAGATTTCCATTAAAGTCATTAAAGTCAAAATTCATGACATTAAAATGGACAATTCCTATTTTCTTATTAAAAAATGCAGTATTTATAATGAATGATTTATCATTATTTATTTATAGCAAATTATTTTTTTCTTAAATTCATGTGCTGAATTAAAATAACTTTCAGAAACCACAATAATACAGCGATCCAATCAATTCCCAATGAAAAAAAAAAAAAAGTCCCGTCCTACTTTTTTTTTTCTTGTTCAAGAAGCCGTTTCATATTCACAAGTTACAATACGGAACAAAAGACTATCACACCTTTTTTTTTAAATATTAAAACAATTTTATGTCGACTTTAAAGCAGAGACAGTCTGTATGGAAAGTGAAAACACATTCAAGCACAGTGACACAAAAACATTTGTCCATAATTTAAAACACCATAATTATTGCAGTGTTGCCTCTCAAAAGCCATAAAAGATTAATACAGGTTATGTTTCAAACTGTGTAAGAAGCTTCATGAGTCTTAGTTTCATTTTTTTTTTTTTTTATGTCATGGCTACTAAACCAAAACTTTTGCGTTCCACCGAGAAACTTTTCATATTTTTGCCCCTCACCATGACCTTTTATGGTCTTTGTCAGTTACAACAACTTAATGCAATGGTCTGTCTGAACACTCGATTCTGACTGGTTAGAACATGCACATTAAAATGTACTCGGTTACTAACGTAACCTCGGTTCTCACTAGAAGAGGGAACGAGTACTGCATAATATCTTACGCCAGGGGACAACTTCTTTTCCACGAGATATTGAAGCAAAAAATTATCCTTAAATTTGAAGTAATGAAAAACATGTTAATGTAAATCTGGTTATCATTGCCGAAGCGAACCAGAGTGTGTTGCAGGCACGGCAAAGATACGCAGTACTCCTTCCCTCTTCTTCAGAGAACCGAGGTTACGTTAACCACATAATCATAATCACCAGGGACTCATAGAGAGTCTGAGAAGAGAGGCTAGAAGCGTCATTCCCAACAAGTTAGCGTCCTAAAGCCCTGTTCACACCGGGATGAATTTTGCGCGCGTTATTCACCGACGTGAGCTTTCACGGGCTGGAGAAGGCTCTGGGACCCGCTGAGTACAGCACTTTTTATAGCGCCCGAACACACACTCGGCAGAGTAAAACGATATAAACTCCAGAAAGTGTAACGATGCGTGAGCTTCGCCGAATCATATTATTTCAGCACATTGAGCTATATTTATAGCCCCAGATCACGCCTGCTTTGGGGCCACCAAGGGCCTCTCTCGATAGGCTGCTGCAGTTGCCGCAGGACAGCCAATAGGCACGTGAGCCACCTTGCCCATGCCTGCATGCTGCCGCAACACGTTTTACATGAATTCAAAATTAAGGATAATTTTTGGCTTCAATATCTTGTGGAAGATTATGCAATACAAGAGAACCTCTCATAAGAGAAGCGTTTATGCACAAGTAGTTCCAATCGGTTAAATTACCATTGCACTGCTTTTATTGAAGCACAGCCACATCACTTCCAGAGATATATGAAATAGCACTGAGTGCACACAGAAACATTCAGGAGCACAGAAACTTGGTCTCAACATAGCACAGCAACTTTTATATCGTATCTGCTGAATCGCTATTTTATATTACTCAGCAAGGAGGTGGTAATGATGATGCTTTTGATTTAATTAAGCTCACAGCTTCATTGTTTGTAGAGCGAGATGCTACAAAGACAAAGTAATCCACACAAGCATCTCTCATCTAAGCATGCAGACTGTTAGATCTAATGAGTCGTATAGGCTAGCTAGCTGACGTAAATAACCATAATTTTAACCCTTCCAGTCAAATTTAGTGCTGCAAACATCACTGAAAGCTTTAACTTGTCAATGCTGGCAAATGCCCATGGTATTAAGTGGGATAATCCATGGCTAGCTGTGCATTAAACATTCAGAATGCACTCTGTAGAGGCATTGAAAATGTAAATTTTGCTCCACTTCACGCATTAAAGTTTAATGCACAGTTAGCTGTGAAATATTATTTACATAGTAAGCATGGCAATTTGTCAGCAGTTATGGTTACCATGTAATTTGTGTAATCTAACATCATTGTTTGTTAATGTTAGTTCACAGTGTATTAACTAATGTTAACACAATTTTAATAAAGTATAGTTAATGTTGAAATTAACATTAACTCAGATGAATAAATGCTGTAGAAGACTAGTTCATTATTGATTCATGTTAACCTAATATGGTTATGGTTAACTAATGTTAACTAAAGAACCTTATTGTAAAGTGTTCCCTTACTGCCTGTACTTTTGTTATTTTTCCATTGCCAGCTTGTCTTTATGAACTTCACTTTAAAAAACAGATGAGATGGCTGAGATTACTATAGCAATGTGATTTATATTCTGTGTAATATATGGCCCATAGAATTCAAAAGAGAGTGTTTAATAGAGAAATGAAAGAGAATTAAAGGTTTGGGGATATATCAGGAATGTCAGGAAGCCAGGCTTATTTTGAGAAAATGTTCTCTGTAAAGACCGAGTACATATACATGATATCTTGATATCTTTTCATTTCTCTGTGTGCACACATTGAGAGTCTGCAAATGCAGGTCTTGTAATATCTGCAATGGGGTGATTTCACTGCAGCCAAGCTCAATGTCTAGTCACCAACACAGGAAAAGAGATGGATAAAGGGAAATAATGAGAGAGAAATAGATAGAAAGGGGGTTGTGACAAGATATAGTAGATACAACAGCCACAAATTAATATGCACAGGTGGACTCCTGGATCTAAGCCAAAAGTAATGAAAGACACACCACCAAAAATGTTCAAAACACCATCCATTACTGTAACTAGAATGATGCAGCAATTTTCTTCAAAATTCCCCATGCACACAATACTCAATGCCCCTTTGGTATAAATGATAGATTTTTGTGAGGATGAATAGACTGATAGTAGTTTAGTAATTAGGAAAGCCAAGACTGTGAAAGTACATTGAACTAAATTGCTCTGTACAGACGGAAACAAAAATGGATAAAATAAACGGAAATAAAATGGATCATGCATAAATACAAAAGTCAATTTTCCTTAACTAATGCATGATATAGCCTTGACTAATGCCTGAAACTATTGTGACAGAAAAGATTAATTCTTATCAATCATATCAACTTGATCTTTAAACTTGATCCTTAAAATTCACAACAGCTAAATAATGTGGTAAGCAAATATTAAAGGTCCTTTATATCCAGAATCTGTTTAAACATTTATAACACCACAAATGTATAATTTGAACAAATTTGACAATCAAATTTTTTTTTTAAATTAATTTAGCTGATGCTTTTATCCAAAGCAACTTACAATTGCTATGCCAGAGGTCGCATGCCTCTTAAGCGTCTTGCTCAGGGACACATTGGTGTATCATGGATTCGAACCCGGGTCTCTCACACCAAAGGCAAGAGTCTTATCCACTGCACCATCACCACCCATATATCTGTTGTCTTAATATTCTTTCCAATATTTGCTTAAAATACTAATCTATAAGAAATATATTGCATGAGTTATATTAACTACTGATGGTGGCTTTTATTCCAGTCTGAAAGCATAAATCAGCATAATAAATCAAATAGGGGTTTGAATGACTTGAGGATTAGTAAATGATGACAGAAATAGCATGTGTGAATTGTGAATGGTCAAAGTGATCAGGTTTAAATCAAATGTGGAATATGAAACTGTGCAATTTCACTTGTTCAAACATAAAAAGACTCAAGAGATGCATGCAGAAAGTTCACATTTCAACTGGCAACACTGCATCATATTTGCACTAAATTACCACTGCACCACTGTGCCTGCTGGAAAGCAGCCATTTTCTTACTCACCGAGAGATATTCAGTGTTTAGCATGAGTCAGCAGGCTCTATAAATCTAGAAATATTCAATAAATAAATATAATTTTAGAAAGGATGCATTAAACTGATCAAAAGTGACAGTTAAGACTGTTACATTGTCACAAAAAAAAAGTTATTTTAAGCTTTCTACTCATCAAATAATCCTGAAAAGAATATCATTACAAAACAATATTAAGCAGCACAACCATTTTCAACCTAGACAAATGTTTACTTAAGCAGCAAATCAGCATATTATGATTTCTGAAGGATCATGGGACACTGAAGACTGGATTAATGCCGAAAATACAGCTGTATACATTTTAAAGTATATTATAGTTATCTTAAATTGTAATAATGTTTCACAGTATTATGATCATATAAATGTAACCTCAGTAATACCTCTTTCAATAACTTTAAAAAATGCACTGATCCCAAACTTTTATATTTATAATGGCTTTGAAAACGTCTGAGATGTAAGCGCATTTGAGATTTTTTTTATATAAATGTCTTTTGGTCCCTACATCTTTTAATCTTTCTGGCTAAGGAGCAGCAATTTCTTCAGCTGATGACCGCATCCGATCTCTAAGGCCAGTACAAAGGCTGTACCGACAGTCACGACCGGCCACGTGCGATTATGTCTTAAAAGCCATTGATAGAGTAAGGACAAAGAGAGAGAGTGGGAGCATGAAATAGGGAAGCAGAGCATGCCATACAATGGCCTCAGGGCTCTCCAGATGAGTGCATAAGTGAAGAAAAGGCAGGATAGAAAGAAGGATAGAAAGAAAGAGAGATGCTCATACTTGATTAAACTGATAAAACACATAAGAATGTCAATTGATATCAATTGAACCAGGTTAAACAGAACTACAAGACTGTTTAAATAGCAGTATTGTATCCCACACTTGCTCTAAAAATAACAATTATAAAATGAAGAAGAAACATATTAAAAAAAATTAAGAAAAAAAAATGTATTGCCCTTTTGTTGCTTCCTTTTTGTCCAACATATAAAAAAAACTGTCTGGTTACACTAGATATCAATCCCTCACATCTATACGTTCAATTTTGTTGCAAGACTTTGATTTAAAAAGGACATTAAATAAGAAAAAAATATTAAAATAACTTACAATTCCAGTCTCTTTTCCCGTTTTGGGCCCTATCATGCACCAGCGACAAATGATTTGTCTGTTCACACAAGACGCGACGTGACTGCAAGATGCGTCAAAATCAATCAAAACCCACAGCCAATCAGAACAGTGTGTGGGCGGATTCTCGTGGCAAGTGCACAACACCAGAGCATAATCTTGACAGCTCTCACAAGAAGTAGGGTAGGCTACTTAATCAAATTCACAAATATTACACCATTTAAACATTATTAAAAATACATAGGCTACTGAGTTACTAAAACAATCTTTGTCAAAGAATACACTTGTTTGTTCACAGTTTTGTTTCCATTTGGTTAATTTCAATATCTGAGGTAAATTATCCATTGTAGCTTAAACAACTAAAGCTAAATGATATTCAAAGTCACATTGCACGCTTTTAACATTAAATAAAGCACATAAACAGTATCTGAGATCATCATTGCCACACTTTTTGTTGTTCTCGCCGCTGGTTAGGACAAAAACTCTGATTAACATGGAAAATATACCTTCATCGCGCGGTGCGGCATGTGTGGTTACAGTAAGACACGATGTAAAGGCCACCTACCCCAAACAGTTGTGCATAGTGCTGCCAAAACCAAGCTCATGGGTTTGATTCCCAGGGACAGTATGAACTAAAGAAATGTATACCTTGCACGCAATGTGCGTTGGTTTTAATAAAAGCATCTGCCAAATGCATAGTGTCAATGTGTATTTGTTGTTATTCCTGTTATTCTTACCTAGCCAGCCAGAGCTCGAGTCAGGTGCACACATATCCGTCTCTGCGCTAGGGAGAACGAATCCCACCACGAAGACCTCCACACCATCCGACATGAGCGCCAGCCCCAGCGTGAAGAACAGCTGCCACTGAAACCTGCCATGTCCACACTCTTGTATGATGAGCTCGTACTGCTGGGCCAATTCCTCCTCGTCTGCCTGCCTCTCATTCTCCAGCTCTCGCCGGTCCTTCAGGCCATCCGCCAGTGGCTTTCCCAAAGCCACCTGTCCATCCCTGGGCTTTGCATCCGAGGGGATTCCCTGGTACTCCCCTTCATATATCTCATCCTCATCATCATGACCCTCAGTGGCGTCGCTGGATCCCTCTTCATCATTGGCGTGGTGGCCTGTGTAGTTTCCATCTGGCTGGCTGTAGTAGTCATCATCTTCATCCTGGAAGCGTTGGTAGGCGCGACTGTGGGAGTACTCGTTTGAGGCATGGTCCACAACTTTGTTGACTTTCTTAGCGGCTTGTCTTTTGGCCACCTTAGCAATGTCTCTGGCCCCCTTCATGAGGGAAGATGTGTCTTGTTGAACTGTATCATTCATTATTAGATGGTGGAGGGGAAGAGGTCTGCAGTCAGCACAAAATAAGAGATTTTGCCCTTTATGGCTCTCATGAGTCTAGGGGAGAAACACAGGTTCAAAGTTATACTGTGAGTACTAAAGTTTTGGGCTTTATATAGTTCATAATCAAAGCCATCAGAATGTACAAGAACTTAGCAAAAAACTATTCGGGGCCTGATCATAGATGGCATTTTATAAATATATCTTGGATTATGTGACACCAAAGAATGGAGTAAATGCTGCTGAAAATTTGGCTTGGCCATCTCAAGATTAAATTGCTTTTTAAAATATATTGAAATAGAAAACAGTTATTTTAAATTGCAATAATAGTTCACAATATCACTGTTTTTTATATACAGCCTTGGTGAGCTTTGCACTTCAATGCAAAGGAACAAGCGCGCTGTAATTTGTTTCTTGATGACTCACGAGTTGAGTGTGTATCTGCACAGATTTGGCTTACACAAACTTCTCCAGCAAAGTGAGTAACATAATAAGTAACCAGGTTTGTAAATTTGTAAAATTTAGAGACTTTCAACTGTTTGCAATGAACAAATCATACAAAAGCAAATGAAATAGCTCAACAAATGTTACAAGTGGTTTCCCCAAATTCAACAGAAAAAGCAACTTTTCTGCAGTCTCCAACAGAACCAACAGAACGTCTCGGGTTATGACTATAACCCTTGTTCCCTGAGAAGGGAACGAGACACTGCGTCGATAAAATCGACTCTTTGGGGACGCTCCCTAAGCGTGCGCCTCTGAAGTATGAATGAAACTAATCCAATCCTGATTGGTGTTGCGTCGTGACGTAACATGTGACGGCATACCCGGAAGTATAAAAGTGACGCTGTCACAACACACACTAGCCTCGCGATGAAGCAAGACGCTCAAGGGTCTGAAAAGGGGGCGTGGCAACACGACGCAGTGTCTCGTTCCCTTCTCAGGGAACAAGGGTTATAGTCATAACCCGAGACGTTCCCTATCGAGGGAACTCAACACTGCGTCGATAAAATCGACTCTTTGGGGAACGAGTACCCACTAGGCCACGCACCGAACAGACCCGCCCCAGAGTGAAACTGATTAGGCACTCAGCAAGGGCCGAGTACGTGTGCACCGGGCGTACTGGGAAGGCTGAGACTGTAAAACCTGATGAAAGTATGCGGGGTAGCCCAGCCGGCTGCCTCACAAATCTCCTGCAGAGGTACTCCCGACAGAAGGGCCCTAGAGGAAGCCATGCCTCTAGTCGAGTGAGCCCTTAAGGCCAAAGGTGAAGGAACCCCACGCACCTTGTAAGCCTCAGTAATAGCCTGGACAATCCAGTTACTTAAAGTTTGTTTGGTCGCCGGGAGCCCCCTCTTAGGTGACCCAAAGCATACTAACAACTGGTCAGATCTTCTCCAAAAAGCAGACTTTTCCAAGTATACACTCAAAGCTCTGACGGGGCAGAGCAAGTGAAGCCTCTCTTCTCCCGCCGACACATGAGGTGGAGGATGGAATGCCTGAAGGACTACAGAGCGAGCCGTACTCGAAGGAACTTTAGGCACGTAGCCCGGACTCGGGTGCAAAAAGGCCTTTACTTTGCCAGGGGCAAACTCCAAGCAAGCTGGCGTTACCGCCAGGGCCTGGAGATCTCCCACCCTCTTAAGAGAGGTAATCGCTAAGAGAAAGACCATTTTCAGCGTTAAGTCCTTAGGCGAAGCCGACTCTAAAGGTTCGAAGGGAGCGAGGGACAACCCTTCCAGAACTATTGCCAGATCCCAGGCAGGCACCCTGGACCTGATCGCCGGCCTCATCCTCCAAGCACCACGGAGAAACCTAATGACCAATTGGTGCCTCCCCAGAGGTCCACCATCTACTGGCGCGTGGAAAGCCGAAACGGCAGCCACGTACACCTTAAGAGTGGACGGGGAGAGACCCGCAGAGAAACGATCCTGAAGGAATTCCAGAACTGAAGCCACTGGGCAGTTTACTGGATCCAACCTTCGTTCTCCACACCAAGTGTGAAACACCTTCCACTTGAGGCCATATAATCTCCTGGTAGATGGGGCCCTAGAGCTAAGTATGGTTTCAACCACCTCAGCTGATAAGCCAGCATTTAGGTACTGAACCCCCTCAGAGGCCAGACCCACAGCTTCCACAACTCTGGGCGAGGGTGGAAGATTGTGCCCTCCGCCTGAGACAATAGATCCCTCCTCAGAGGAATCGGCCATGGCGGAGCTATGAGGAGTGATATTATATCCGAGAACCATACTCGTGTCGGCCATCTCGGGGCAACCAGAAGTAGACTGATGCCCTCTTGACGGACCCTCTCCAGGACCCCTGGGAGCAGAGCGATCGGGGGGAAAGCATACAGGCGAAGCCTCGGCCAAGCCTGTACCATGGCATCCAACCCCAGCGGGGCTGGATGTGAGAGGGAGAACCAAAGTGGACAGTGGGACGTCTCTCGAGACGCAACAGATCCACTTCCATCGGTCCGAACCTCTCCCATATTGACTTCACCACATCCGGATGAAGTCTCCATTCCCCGGGCCTCAGCCCCTGCCTCGACAGGATGTCTGCTCCCCGATTCTGAACCCCTGGGATATACATTGCCCTTATTGACAATATCTTTCCCTGGGACCAAAGGATAATCTGATGCGCCAGTTTGCACAGAGGGCGCGATCTGAGTCCCCCCTGTCGGTTCAGATAGGCCACCACTGACGTATTGTCCGTCCGTATAAGGACGTGGCGACCCTCGATGTCTGGGAGGAAGCTCCTCAAAGCCTTGAATACCGCCATCATCTCCAGGCAATTTATATGCCAAGTGCGATGATGGTCCTGCCACAGACCCCTGGTAAAGCGGCCGTCCATGACCGCGCCCCAGCCCGTAAGGGAGGCGTCTGTCGAAACGGTTTCCCGGCGACATGACACCCCCAACACTGGCCCTTGGGATAGGAACCAAGGCTTCTTCCATATTTGCAGAGACTGAAGGCACTTGCGCGTTACTCTGATCATACGGAACGGATTTCCTTTGGGTGAGAACCCCTTGGTCTTCAACCACCACTGGAGGGGCCTCATGTGAAGGAGGCCCAGAGGAATAATGTTGGATGCCGCTGCCATGAGGCCCAGCATCCTTTGAAAGTGTTTCACTGTGACGGCCTGACCTAGCCTCACCCTGGACACCATCACCAGAATTGACTCGATACGTGCGGGAGACATACGTGCCTGCATTGTAATCGAGTTCCACACGACTCCCAAAAAGGTCGTGCCCTGGGACGGTTCTAGCACACTCTTCTTCAAATTGAGTCTTAACCCCAATTTTTGAATATGGCCAAGAACGACATCTCGATGCCGAACTGCCATCTCCCGAGACTGGGCCAAAATAAGCCAGTCGTCGAGATAATTCAATACGCGAATCCCCTGAAGTCTCAGTGGAGCAAGGGCCACGTCCATACACTTGGTAAATGTGCGGGGAGAGAGTGCTAGGCCGAACGGAAGAACCCGATATTGGTATGCTTCGCCCCCGAAAGCGAACCTCAGGTACCTCCTGTGACAAGGAAGGATGGAGATGTGAAAATAGGCGTTTTTCAGATCTATCGTGACAAACCAGTCCTCGGATCTGATTTGACTCACGATTGTTGGAATGGTCAACATTCTGAATTTGAACCTTCTCAGAGACCGGTTCAACACCCTGAGATCCAAAATTGGCCTTAACCCCCCATCCTTCTTTGGAACTATAAAGTACCGGCTGTAAAACCCGGACTCCCTGTCTACCGGAAGAACACGTTCTATGGCTCCTTTCGACAGCAGAGTCTGTACTTCTTGTTCCAACACCTGAGCCTGCTCTGGGACCACCGCAGTGAGCACCACCCCAGAGAACTTGGGGGGGCGGTGCGCGAACTGCAGTCTGTACCCAACTCGTATTATCTGCAGGACCCATGGAGATATGTTGGGAAGATGATACCATCCCTCTACAAAATCTGCTAAGGGTACCAGCCTCTCGAGGCTGGCCTCTGGTGTCTTTTCGCTGGAAATTGATGCGGCCCGAAGCGCTGTTAACGGCGGACCTGCATCTTTTCCTAGAGGGCCCCGTTGTGAGAACAACCTCGGTTGTCTCACTGCGGAGGGGGCAGCCCTCTGAAGTCCTGCCTTGGCTAGGACCTCTTTTCCGAAGTCCTCTTAGCCTGAATGACGTCCCTCAGGTCGCCCCTCTGGCTGGAGGACTTCGGTTTTTGGGAGCGTTTCCTCTGTTGCCAAGACCCCGGAGGGGGGGCTCTAGAGGAAACGCTCTCCTTCTGCTCTGCCCTGTGGGAGGAGCTGGCTGATGGCTGGGGCTGATTGCTTTGCCCCCCCCTACTAGATTTGGCCTTCGCTTTCCGGGGGAGGTACTGCTGGAACGCCGCAGATTGTTTTCTCGACTCCTGAAACCTGTCGAAAACCGAATTAACGGCGTCGCCGAACAGGCCAGAAGCCGAAAGCGGCGCATCCAGCAGGAAGGACCTATCCTTTTCTTTAATACCGGATAAGTTCAGCCACAGATGCCTCTCCGTGGCCACCATGGCCGCGACATCTTCAGGAGTAGGCCCCTCCCCCTCATCCAAATCTTTCAGGAGGTCGGCCTGGTATGCCTGCAAAATCGCCATTGAGTGCAGACACGAACCAGCCCGACCCGCCGCCATGTAAGCCCTGCCCACCAATGCAGATGTCTCTCTGCAGGGCTTACTAGGCAACACCGGGGTCTTTAGGGAAGACGCCGATTCGGGAGAGAGATAGCTCGCTAAAGCCTCCTCCACCTTCGGCATCTTCCCATATCCCATATCTCGAGCCCCCATAACATTGCTGTAATCTATTACATTGGGACTCGAAATACGGGACGAATGCGGTCTTTCCCACGTTCTCGAGATCTCTTTATGGAGATCAGGGAAAAACGGCAGACCCCGGCGGTGAGGCTGTGACCTGCGCTGCAGGTAACGCTCGTCCATTTTACTGGTGACTTGCGTTTCCTGCTCATGTTGTGGCCAGCTGATGTTTAGTCTGGCCACAGCGCGTGTCACAACCTCCACCAGCTCCTCATAACCCAGGCCGCGTGATGGCGTGCTGAGATCACGGTCGTCCGCATCGATGCTGAGCACGTCCCCTTCCTCAGAAGTAGACAGCTCAAGCACCGGGACCTGATCGCGGGTAGGAGAAACCGCAGCGCGGGCTCCCACACCACTCTCAGAGGCTGCGGGATCAGCCGATGGCGAGCGAGAAAATGCCTCAGCATTCTCACTCTCCTCCGCCAGATCCCGCTGCGAACCCCAGGATCTCAGTCGCCGCATCGCCTCGACATATGCGGGACCGGAACCCTGGGGAACGCGAGCCTGACCGTGCTCGTCAAAGCACGCCAGCCGGGAGCGCAGCACTCTAATAGGCAAAGCCTCACACATTTCACAAGCAGCCCCCTCGAGAGCTGCCCGTGCGTGCTGCACTCCCAAACAATACACACAGAGAGAGTGTGCGTCCCCACCCGTGATGAAACGAGGGCAGGGATGCACACACCTCTTGAATTGTTCACTGGCCATACTTTCTTTCAATAATATGACAGTTTCAACATAAAGCGCTTGCTGAAGAGCGAAAGCTAGTGTGTGTTGTGACAGCGTCACTTTTATACTTCCGGGTATGCCGTCACATGTTACGTCACGACGCAACACCAATCAGGATTGGATTAGTTTCATTCATACTTCCGAGGCGCACGCTTAGGGAGCGTCCCCAAAGAGTCGATTTTATCGACGCAGTGTTGAGTTCCCTCGATAGGGAACATATAAAACTGAATCAAAAAGTTAAACAAAAATCTTTAAGATGTTTTCTTTACATGTGAAATAAAGAAAACCGTTACAAACTGAAACAGGAAGTGTTTCTGGACCAGTGTTGTTTACATCTTGCGAAATGGTCTATAGTAAAATCCGCACCACACATACGCAGGGCCATACACATCCCTGAGAATGAATATGTGAGACTTTACAACAGCTAATGGATCAAAAGAGAGCTTGTTACACATTCATTGTGTTTACATGCCATTGGAAAGCTGAGTGCTCAGGCTGTGGAGTAATCCATTATTGGCCGACTAAATGGATGTGTAGGCCTACCATGTCTGTCTGAGAGGTCTGGCAGCCCAGTTGAACTGCTTGATTTGCCCCTCGGTGAAGAGACAGCACTTCCCACAATCTACCTGCATAATGCTGGGGGAATCTGACAGTACTGCTGCTTACAAATGATGGACAGCAACAAGTCATGAATATCAACAAAATTATAAACGCAACACTTTTGCTTTTGCCTCCATTTTTCATGAGCTGAACTCAAAGATCTAAGACTTTTTCTATGTGCACAAAAGGCCTATTTCTCTCACATATTGTTCACAAATCTGTCTAAATCTGTGTTAGTGAGCACTTCTCCTTTGCCGATGCTGATTAGACAGCATGATTATTGCTTAGGACTAATTATCTCAGCAAAGGAAAAGTGCTCACTGACACAGGTTTGGAAAAATTAAAAATAGAAGCAAAAACAAAAGTGATGCATTTATAATTTTGTTAAGTGTATAAATCATGGAAAACAATATTTCAGTTCAAATACAACTATATCTAAATATGTTTTTTTTCCAGACGAATGAAGATCTCAATACAAGTCTGAAATAATATTGAAAAGCACCATTCTCAAACCTAAGTGCACAGTTTAGGTACAATTAGTCGCAAGTGGACTGAAAATAGGCCCTGCACTAGCCTTTGTTGAAATGATGTATGGTGTTTCTGTTCTGTTCTCTATGAGTTCCCTGCATGGTGCATTGGGAGTCAGCGGGTCAAGTTATGCAAGAACATAATAGCATATTTGGCAAGCTGGCATGAATAACAATGATTTTGAGGGGTGAGCTGTAAAATTGCCTGCCTATGCCTATATGTCAAGATATGGTGAGGTGGAAAAAGTGATAAAAGTTAAACATGACATTTCAGCCTAAGAACAAAATCAATTTCAATATTTGATGCAGTGTATTTAGAATTTTTTGTATTTATTGTGTTGCTATATAATTCTCTCAGAAGTGATAGAAAGAAAACAACACAAGAAATCCCCAAAATTACCCATTTCCATAACAAATTATATATAAAATATAATTTAAAGTTAAAAAGTAAAATCAGTATTTTTTTTTTCTGTCAGGATTGACTGACAGACATGAACTGAAATGCAGACAGGAAAAAAGTCAGGCAGTGTGAAAAAGCCAGGTTCAATCTTCTAATGGTTTAGAGAGGTCATAATTGCATTATAACAAAAAAGCAAATGACCTTGTCTATAAGAAGGACGCTAGGGCATCTTGTGTTAAGAGATTGCTTCAGATGATATTATGGAGGAGGAAGAACACTGTTGGGGGAGGGTGAATTCGCTGGCTGGAGAAACTATTTTTGATGACATTCTTTTAAAAGTAATATGTCTAGCAATAAACATTTAGGCTATACGAAAAGACACATTTTCACTATATCAAAAATGTACCAAAGAAGGCATTTACTGCAGGGTATTTCAATGATTTATGTATGTTAATTATGTCATAATACCCAATTAAAAATCACAGTCTTTGATGATTGTAGACATTTATATGATTCTTAAGACATGAGACAAAATATTGTACATGTTTACCTGCCATTAGTTTTGAAAAGGCAACATTTCCGTATTGAAATTAACCAGAGACGAGTACTAGAATGTTCCTAACACAAATACAATATTTCATTAAATTGTCACTTTTTCACACATTGTCATTCACTACCTCTAAAATCACCTGTTCTCAGACCA
Source organism: Pimephales promelas (assembly GCF_988280905.1). Lineage (NCBI taxonomy): Eukaryota > Metazoa > Chordata > Actinopteri > Cypriniformes > Leuciscidae > Pimephales > Pimephales promelas. Next base: position 24,030,094 of record NC_142772.1, read on the forward strand.
CATTTCATGTAGATCAAATATATAGTAAAGTTAAAGCTGCAGTCTGCTGTTTTTACTCTTTGTCGCCATCTCTGTTCAAAATCTGCAATTGCAGTTATTCGTGGAATTATCAATTTTACGTGAGTTGTGCCTCGGCACGGCACAGCACAGCATGGATGAATCCAATGTTTGAGGAGAGTGTGTGGCTGTCAGTCACCACGCCGGTGTGGATACTGGCATTCAGAATCACAGATTATTCTTGTTGGAAGTTTGACCAACATAATAATTTTCACCGGAAAATGTCATCTGAACAAGTAAGAAACATCCACTTTTGTTCTGACCAACTAAGGGAAAAAAAGCATTGCAGTAAATTGCGGACGATTAAATCTAACAGTCCCTTATCACGTCACGTAAAACCATGCAAATTATACTTTGTTCTCAAATTATTAATGTTCACCATCAGCATTGCGTGACTACATATAATGCCCTTACGACTTATTTTTGCATGAGTTGCAGTCTCAATTTTTCGGTAGCCACTCCAAAATCCGAACAAAGTCTTTTGCATTTTAAAGCGGGTGAGTCTGTTGTCACTGGTGATTGTCGTTTGAACCTTTCTGGATCCGCCATCAAATTGATCAGTTTAATTATCAATTCACCTTTGGCTAAGCCCCGCCCCCCTTAGTTACAGTTGCTACATTCGTCAAACATCTGCGCTCTGCAGTCTGCATGGCTTATGCTGTAACAGCTCTTCCTGCTGAAATGTTATCAAACTTTTATAAAGCACTATAAGCAGCAAATAAAGTGTCCGATAGAAGTAGGTAAAAGGGGCTGCAATATGCGTTTGAAGGCTATACAAGACATACAGGTGAAACACAAGAAACAACAAGGCATCCAAAATAGAGGCAAAAGCATAACGTTACCAGTCACAGTCAAAAAATGAACCACCGCATTTCCTATCGGCTGGGACTAACAATAACAGGGAGCAACACTGTTCATGCAAAGCTGGGTATGTCTCTATTCACTTCTATAATCGGTATTACAAAGCAAACGGACTACAAGAGTATAACGTTACATTTATTAGCAGCATGTGCTAGCGTATCAACAACCGGTATGAGAACCGAAATCATAACCTAAAACATTATAAAACGGTCTAACTAGTATACACTGTTAGACCTTACCAGGTTTTTTACAGTAAAATACTGGCAACACTGTTGCCAGTAATTTACTGTAAAAATGCACTAAAACTCAAGTTAACTAAAAAATACAACTTATTAGTTTTAGTGCATTTTTACAACACTGTTGCCAGTAATTTACTGTAAAAATGCATTAAAACTCAAGTTAACTAAAAAATACAACTTATTAGTTTTAGTGCATTTTTACAGTAAATTACTGGCAACAGTGTTGCCAGTATTTTACTGTAAAATCCTGGTGAGGTCTAACAGTGTAACTTCACACTCACAGTAAGGTTAGAAGTAAAAAAAAAAATGTGCTTGTCGATCTTTAATTCGTTACATTTACATTTATATAGCGCTTTTCTGGACACTCAAAGCGCTTCACATAGAAGGGGGGGATCTCCTCAACCACCACCAATGTGCAGCATCCACCTGGATGATGCGACGGCAGCCATATTGCGCCAGAACGCTCACCACACACCAGCTTACTGGTGGAGAGGAGACAGTGATGAAGCCAATTGGTGTATATGGGGATGATTAGGAGGCCATGATGGACAGAGGCTACTGGGCAAATTTGGCCAGGATGCCGGGGTTACACCCCTGCTCTTACGAAAGACATTCTGGGATTTTTTATGACCACAGAGAGTCAGGACCTCGGTTTAACGTCTCATCCGAAGGACGGAAGGATCTTTGTGGGGTTTAGCTGACTGAGGACATCCACAGTTTCCAAAGACGACACTTGTCAGGATTTTACTTCGGTTTTGGGAAGGGAAAAAACGGATACCCCTCTCCAACCTCTCTGGGAAACAAGTATCTGTGTTACAAATGCCCGAGGCACAACGTTTAACCATATTTTGGATAAAACTACGATGGTAATAGCCTGCCGAGACCAAAAATATGAGACGCCTGTGTTGAAAGTCAATGGAGCGCTGTGAAAAAGTGTCCGACCACTGTGGGAGCTCGTTCTTGGCTGCGCTGTGATTGGTCAATCTACATTCTAGGGCGTGGCTTAGCCAAAGGTGAATTGCTGTGAGAAAAGGCTATAAATCTCCACCTAAAACATCCTCACTCGCAATATAGCTTACTAGCCGAGACTCCTTCTTTATGTGTACAGATGTGACGTAATGACACAAAGACATGCTCAAATCTCCCAAGGAAATCCCCCAGGACCAATGGAATTAAAAACATTATTACAAGCTTACTGCTTTGAATCGAGGCAAGCAGATAGTGTTGAACACTTGCTGGTTATGTATTTGATCAAAAATGTATTTTGGATAATTTTAACCCCAAAAAAGATACAGACTGCAGCTTTAAGGAAAAAAAAAACAGAAATATGAATGTATTCATATAGCTAAATATACAAATTTGATTGGGAAAGTTCTGGGAATATTTATTACAAAACTCGAAAAAATACAATGGCTGCTGAATTTATCATCAATGTGCAGTGTGTATGCTATCAGCACACGATTTTCTGTTTGACTGTGAATCAGGGTCAGCTGAAATCATCTAGTAGTCTCAATTTATTTGTAATTCTACCTGAATGCTAATTTGCAAATAATAATACATCTGACAATGTTGACACAGTAAAGTTATAAGGAAAACACATTTGGAAGAAGCAGGCATCATCTGCACTATAGTGTATAGTGAATCCCTCTGAACATGTTTAACAGATTATTCTAATAAAATTCTTCTGTACTTAAACATTAATCTTGTGATTACATTTCCCACATCTCCAGAATCAGTGATCCATCATGGTATCATAATATGACATATTGACATGCATTGCCATGCACATTAAGAAAAAAAAGTGGGCTCGGATTATGAGGCTTGTCACTCTCAATCACGGCACGACCGGCTGCATCACTGCAGGTAATTCAATAAAGCCTTTTCTCAATGGGCAGAGCGATGGGCCAGCAGAACCATGAACAGAACCACTAAAGCAGCAGATTCTAATCTTAACATTGGACATGTGTTCCCAGTCATGCACACTAAATGCAGCAGAGAAAAAAAGCATTGTTTTTTGAGATGCCAGTATGAAAAAAAAAAATGAAATACTAAATAATTGGTTTATCTTTGAATTGGTCAGAGCACATAATGCAGCCTAATGAGGCTAATGCAGCTGAACTTTATGAAGGCAAAGATAACAGACTGGTCAATTGGGCATTGCTGGTGAAGTGCTGCCCGGTTCTCAAGGTTACAAGTACAACCTTGAAACTATTGTAGTGGAATGAGTTTAAAGTGACTGAAATTAAAAGCTGCATTGGTCACTTTTATAGAAAACACTGGACCACAATTGTTCTAAATCATTTTCTTTTTAAACGTGGACATTTCAGTGGTCATCCATAATTTTAGAGAATCTTCAGTTTCAAGATTTCTCTAGAAAACAGTTATCGCTGTTTAACCCTTTAACTTTCAACCCTGAGAAAAGTTTGTTATTGGACAATTAAAAATTACCCTTTTTTTAAATCTAGAAGATATTAAACTAAATTAAAATCAGCCATAAATGACACTGCTCAATGTTTAAGTGTCAATTTGACGCAAAAAAAAAATCAATTTGAAAAAAAAAAAGAAAAAAAAAGAACCAAATTGGATAAACAATAATAAAAAAAAATACAAAAATTAAACAGAAACAACTAGGTGAAAATACAGTCTGGGTTCAGTCAAAACAAAACCAATTGCAACAAATTAACTAAATAAATAAATATGGCCTATAGATAAAAGATTAATAAACTTTTCCATAAAATGGACCTAAACATATTTGTTTCATGTTTTCATTACAAAACACTGAAACGATTCAAATTATGTTACTAATCTTGGGTGTCGTTCATTTTTGTATTATTTGTCTCTCCTCAGTATCTGTCTCTGTGTCTCTGCAGTGCTCGTATCGCCCGCGGCGCGCACTGCGCTCTATTCCAGCCACCGATCAGTCGCTTTCGCTCATGTCAACACTGACTCTAGAGCAGCGCTCATCACCGGACCGGACACCCCCTCTAATAGTTCAATAAATGACTCAACATCAGTTATTAGAAATTAGTGTTTCAATTACTCTCCTTTAATTAAATCACTTTTAGTTTGGGTTCCTGTATGTCCGAATAATAAACTTTGGTTTCTTGGGGGGAAAAAAACACTGAACTGTCTGTCCATCATGCGGATTTCACAGTCTTTTAGCCTAACTGACACATTATAAGTACTAATAAGACTATACGTGCACGATTTGGATTCTTTCATTTCTTATTTCAACCGTAATGGAGCAAAATGGATTGTTTTTAAAAGGAATTAAGTCTAAAAGATTTGACTTAGCCTACCCTTTGGAGCTGAGCAGATGAGATGTCGATGTTGGTTCTCCATTACGAGACTGCCGCCGCTGCTATTGAATAAATATCAATGGATCCTTAAGACATCCGGCAACTAAAGCAAGAGCTGACGGTGTTTAGCGCTGCAGCTCTGTCTCTGTCTGCAGCTACTTCGGGGGGAGAGAGAGAGAGAGACCTAACGAATCACCGCGGTATGACGTATAAAGAAAACCCCTACAAGATGACGTCCTGTTGAAAACATATTTGCCAGATTTGAGAACTATAGCGTGCTAGGCACTCTCTCTCATCATATTTTGCTAATTAAGAAAGTTTTCCATAAAAAAAAAATGAATGGGGCTTTTACTGATTTAAATTAAGGACACAGCCTGCAGTCTTTAAAAGCTGTTTATATCCTGCTTTATTTGTCCCAAAAGAAAATGGATATAATGCATGCGATCTCTTATCATTATTGCTCATTCGTCTATTTCATGTTCACTAAACATGACTTGAACAACTGCCAAAATTATGATTTCTTTAAGATTACATCTAGGACCTGAGCTAAGATGAACTATAGCCTAATGTATTTTTATTAACTGCTAACACATAGTAATGTATTGCTCTTACAGTATACTATGTTAACAAATTCATATTGCAAGTAAAAGTGTTAAAGTGTTACCCATATTTTATTTAGTTTATTTTACGATTAAATCACATGGTCGAAATTGTATGCATTAAAATAAAGGGAATGTGTTTACTGTGATAGACACTTGTACACATTCATTACCTCAGGCTTTTTCATTAGCCACCCTTGTACTTTCTGGAAGAGTTAAAAGATATTACGTATGTCTGATTGACAGCTGTAAACCAAATGACACATTATTATAATGCTACATAAAGGTAGAGCTTTGTTTCAATCAGACTTCAAGAACACAAGCTTTTCAAATGGAGGACTATTTTGTTCACAACACATATGCGTATCGGATTATGGGTACTATAACTAATTTATGACATATTTGAGTGCATCAAATGCATTATATTATTCTTTTGTTTGTTTTACTAAGCCAGCGAATCAATGTCCTCTGATTTCTTCTGTTGTGTGACCTTCTGCTTCTGTTTTTCATTTATGACTGAGCCAAAGAGGATGATACACTCATTTATAGCATGAATGACTGAAAGCCAAGGAGCACTTAACTTAATGAGTCACTGCGCAATTTGTAGGTCCTGCATTAGATCAGTGTGTCCTCAGTTGAGACTTCATCAGTGCAATCTCAGCCAGTTAAATCTTTAAGAGTAATAATATTGAATCAAAAACTAAGAAAATACAGCTTGACATAAGATTATTTACATCAAGTCAATCACATATTTCATTATGACACAGAACCATACCAAATAGACTGGTTTCATGCACATGAGTCAGCATATACCAACTTAATATTCTTGAAATCTTTATAACTGTTCTCATGTTATTATGGCAATGTTTTCATTGGATTTCTACCAAGAAAAGCATAATATTCAGATTCAGTGTCTCACAAAATTCTATCATCATAAGACATTTACTCATCTTCAAGTTGTCCTAAACCTGTATGAATTTCTTTCTTTTGCTGAACACAAAGGAAGACATTTTGAAGAAGTATGGGTAACCAAACATTTGATGTTCCCCCACTGACTTCCACAGTTTGGAAAAAAAGGCTAGCAATAGTAAGCTCCCACCCTTCCGAGCACCTTCCATAGCCATGCCCCCTACAAAAATATATGAGCGCGCACAGAGTCTACAAGTGCCACAAGAGACGCATAACCTCATGTCTCAAAGCAGGGCTTGACATTCCCCCAACCTGCCAAATGCGGGTGGATTTCAGCAGTGGCGTGTAATTCAGTCACTCCTATACTAGCCACTTTGGCGGCTTGAATTTTGTAGGCGCACAATCTCACCCTCCCCTCACTCACTCGTTTCATTTACTCTGGATGAATATTGTTTGTTACAGGGCTTGAATTCAACGTGTAATTGACCGTTTGGGATGAGAATGCAATTTTGTGCTCACACCCAAAGTGTGCGACACACATAAATCCCCCTCTCAGTTCTAACTTGAGTTATTTTTCGGTGCTTAGGTATTGTGTTTAAACACTCAAATACACACAAAATAATGTCAAAATGCCGGTCTTGGCGAGTATTCACAGTCAGTTAGCCTTTAAGTGAACATAAACAATTGAGACAGATAATGCATGTTTACCGAGCCTGATCTCATGAAAGTTCATATCTATTGCACGAATGTCATTTCTCTTGCCATTTATACCAGCCCATTCTCACCCCCAAGGTGTCACCTAACTGACGCCTTGGGAAGCATTTGACCATGCTTCAATATCTGACGCTTTAGGCGCCCTTTAGCGTCAGTTAGATGACGCCCTAGGATCGCGTGTACCCTACCCCCACCCCAGCAACACATTCTCACCCCAAGGCGTCACCTTTGACCATGCTTCAATATTTGACTTTTTAGGCGCCCTTTAGCGTCACTTACATGACGCGATCCTACGGCGTCATCTAACTGACGCTAAAGGAAAGCGTCAGTTAGAGGACGCGGTTAGGTTTAGGTCTGGGGTGGGGGTAGGGTACACGCGATCCTAGGGCGTCATCTAACTGACGCTAAAGGGCGCCTAAAGCGTCAGATATTGAAGCATGGTCAAAGGTGACGCCTTGGGGTGAGAATGCGTTGTTTATTCGCCAAAACTAGTTTAGTTTTTTAGTTTTTGCGTGTATATGGTACGCGTTTTTCACATATATGATACGCACTTTTTGGTGTATAATAAGTACGAACTCCCCACCCCCCTTCCCCCTAAACCTACCCAGGGGGTTTTCAGTGCGTAGCATATGCACGCAAAAAAACATTTTTGGCGTATAAATGCCACGAGAAATGACAATCGTGCTGTAGATACGCACTTTCACGAGACTGTGTTGGTTTACCAAAATCTAACTATAGCCAGAGAATGTCTAATTGAAGAGAATTGGCACTGCCTGGTTACTTCCGGGTTCTGGACTGGCTGCAGTAACGCGTCTCTGTCCATGCGAGGGCGCTCGCGGTCGAGTGCAGAATGAATGGGAGTCAATGGGGTTTCACCCCCAGAAATCCACTTTTCTCAGGATGTAATTTTTTGTCAAGTAATTTGAAAGTTGCATTCAAAAGGGAGGGCTAAGAAAATACACTCAGCTGAAAATTGCATTTTTAAGTTCACTTATCTGTTCCAAAAATCCGTTCAAAACTGTGATGACGTCACACAATAGCAGAATGCTAGCATGTTCCGGCCAACAACAGCCTAACCTGTAAGAAATCAAAAGAACATAAGTACTCGTTCATTCGACTTTTGGCCTATAATCTATATTGAACCTGCTGAATCAACAATAAAATCTATGTTGATTTAACGACAAGCAGGTGAAAGAGACACATTTAGCCGTTTAGCTCCATAGACTCCCATTCATTCTGCACTCGCCCGTGATCACCTCCAGTGGAATTCTAATGGAACTGCAACCAAGGTGATGCACAATGGGGCTAAAGGAAGTGCGGGCACTGGTATAGCCTAATGGATCCGTGAGTCAGGACTTAAAGTGACAGCAGCCTAATTATACCTGCTGCCAAATTATGAGATGATATTAACAATGGCAGTTTTTCCCCACTGTATTGATGTCAAATTGTGGCCAGTGAAAATGCTGAATGGCTAGTAACTTTGGAAAACTGCAGTAGCTGGTGAGCAAAAAAAGTTAATTTCAAGCCCTGTCTCAAAGCACACCAAACTTCAATAATAATGAATGTAAACAACGTATAGAGCTCTTACTTGTAACACCTGACTGCTGCAGCTTGTTGATAGTGTTGACAGATAGGTGAACCATGTATATTGTCACATTCGACCGCTCCAGACACGTCGTCACTCACAGTAAGAATCAATGATGCCACAACAACTTCTTGTTGACGTTTAATGTATTTTCAAACAAAATGGAGGCTAGATAGACCCTCCCTCCTCCTCATCTGCACTGACCCCCCAAACCCCACCCCCAGGGCCTTCTTGTCAGTTATTGGCCGGAACAGTTTGTTATGTTTCGTGGAGCGGGTTGCCGCAGTTTGTTTTTGTTGCCATTTGTGGAACCTGGGTTGTCTGCAAAGACTGCATTTTTTTTTACAGTGTGTTTAGGGGACAGGCAGCTAGCGGATAGTGAGGAGATGTTTGCTGTATGTGACAAAAAATGTTTGGGCGTAAAAAACGTATGACATCGCTTAGAGCACCCGAACGTTATCGTTAGGAATGCAATCTTTAAAACGTTATCGTTAGGAATGCAATGTTTGTCTTAACAAATGACAGTAGACTGGGAAGATTTTAAAATGAGCCGTTCATTTATTAATAAGCAAGATATGAAAATACAGACCGGAAGACGGAAGACAAAAGACAACGAGCACAAAAGACAAAGGGGCGGGGCTACTACATACATAAATCTGTACTGTAGCAAATGAATACAAAAAAAATGCTGAATAAGAATTCGCACACTATTGCTTCATACAAGAAATAATCCTTGAATTTAAAACAGAAATTAAGAACTTTAAAATAAATCCCAATTACAACCTGTGCATGTCTTGAGCAATTTTGAGCAATACCTCAAAGGCATTTTCCATTGCTGTAGTGCTTCAGAGTAGAGCAGCTTTATGACAGCTGTTGCTGCCTTTGAAGGATTCCCTGCATAATAATAGGGGAGTTCTGCATATGCTCTGCATATCTGATCACAAATATCCAAACTGGTCAAAGTGCAAACTAGCACCTGCATTATATGCATTGTTTTCTTTGTTACCAAATGTCCCCACATTGTTCCACAGATTTTGGGTGTTTCCTCATGAAGAAAACAACCTTATATCAAACAGAAATATGTTTTTTTTTCTGTTCTGTGATGTGTCCCAATTAGATGTGGCACATTATTAATTTCAGATACATTTGATTCATGTTATGCTCATTCATGGAGGAAAAAGAATCTGTCCATCTAAGATCAAACTCTGCCAAGACAGATAATAGACTTCTTTGTACAACATAATTACATGATCTTGAGGTCAATAAATCATTGAAACTGCTAACAGAAAAAGCTTTTTGCTACTCGATTAACCTGCGATTGTTACTCAACTCGACTTCTGTCCTTTGTCAACAGTTTCTGCATCCTGAAGCCCGAAAATACCACTACAGAAACACCACAGGGGAGAAAGTTCATTTAATGGCTCGAGACTATTGTCCTGGAACAAATTGAAACAGTTGTGGGCAAAGAATGTGGGCTGACTTTCAAGTGAGGAAAACACAAACGTTTCATACTAAGATTCAGAAGCTATATTTGAGATCACGCTACACATTTTATCAAAGTGCTCCAATAGAGCAACAATTTACACAAATGAGCCTAACTCTAAATAGCCTGCGTGTGTCCCTGTGTTACTTAATGCTGTAAGCTAGGCTACCTATGGGGTCGGTGCCAATGTCCTATGCAATTCATAAAACAAAAGCTAGCCACTTTAGTAAATTATATTCTAGTTCCTTTTAACTCTCAAAGCAAATATCAGAACTGAGATGATTTTTTATGGCAAAGGCATTATTCTTTAAGCAAGGGCTTCAGAACAGCAGTAATTGGGTACATATAGGTCTATATTGTGTTTTTTTTTTGTGAAATGTAGGCCTAGTGTATTAGCTACATGTCTAAAATAGCCTACCTTTTGAAATCAAAAAAGCCTTGAAGTTATTGTAGTCATCAGAGAGTAAGTAAGTATCCACTCAGAAGGCTCTTCTGGTGGCCGAATTATGAAGCACTCTAACACAAAATACCTGCAGGGTTTAGGATGAAACAGTGCTTTCATTCATGAAGGTCATTGTGTTATAAGGTCTGATTTATTCATTCAATTCATGAGCTTTAGTTGCCGTTATTATTCTTGATGCTTTAATGTTATGAATGTATGTTACATAGGCTAAGCCATCTATTTGAACTTATATTCCTTTGATATTCTCTTTTATTTATTTAAAAGTTGGTGACTAAATTAGAAGGGTCAAAAAGTCTGAGATCACATTGCAAATCTGTAATCCTAAAAACCTATAAATAATCAGAAATTTAATGGATTAAAACAAAATAATACAATTAAATAAACTGAATGAAAAAATATTTATGAACACTATTCTAAGTTATAAGTGATATTTAAAAATCAGCAATTTTACCCTTTAAAGAAAAGAGAATGAACACAAAAAAATGCTTTTTTTTTTTTTTTTTTTTACTGCACTGTTTTGCCGTTTGGTACATGTCAACAGAGTGGATACCTACCGACGCTTCCGCGTATCTGTTACCACGGAAACATTCTACCCAATCACAATAACCAATGTAGACGTGCCAGATTTTTAACCAATCACATAGACTTTAACTCCAGCGGCTAGCAGTTTGAAACGGGGCTTTTAACAGTAGAGTGGGCACTTGCAGATTGAAAGCATTAATTGTGTAAACAGAGGAACAAATACCTTTAAAACTCTAGCTAAGAAGGTAATGATCGTAGAGTTTCATCTCTTTACCGCACCCGACTTGATGATGCTTTGTAGATTTAGCCTAGGAACTCAGGAAGAGGCTAACACTTAACGTTATATGAAGGTTTAGCAGGAACTTAGTTGCATTTGCTTTAGCTCAGGGACTGGTGGTTTATATCTCCTGCGACTGTACAATATAATATAAGAACATTATAATGAACATTAGCAAACATTGCTAAGTTAACCGTTTTCTTACATAACTTAGTGATAAATCTCTGCTGCTCAAATAAACAAAAACGTTGCAAAGTTCGTTTGTCCTTCGTTATATAAGTACATGATTATTACCGGTAATGTTTTGCATGGTAAATATTAATTATTAGCTGATAGATTTAAATCGTTTTTTAACAATGATAACTTGGTAGAATTAGACAGGTTTGAAGTAACTTAGCAATAAAGTAAACAGGATTCGACTCTTTTGGTAATTTTTTTAGTTAAATTAGTCATCTAAACATTGTCATATATCACAAGTCCTCGTTTATTCTGTATTTCAGATGTCATCAGATGAAGGGGAGCGCAATAGTCCAGATTTACCAAGAGATTCAGACAGAGGCAGCTCAGTTTCCTCTGTGCTTCAGGTGAGTTATTATATCCAGCATTGCAAAAGTCACTGATTTTCTGTCCTGTCCATTTAAAGGACACTTTGGTGTTGTTCCTTCTCTTTCAAATTTTCAGGATGAATACGAAGAACTTCTTCGCTATGCTGTTGTCACTCCTAAATATGAACCGAGTCTCCCATCACAGCTCAACTTGAGTACAACTCAACTCTCCAGTTCACAACATACTATTAAAAGAGACACACCAGCTCAACCTTCTGCAGGTACACTCCTCCTTACTGAATGGACTCAAAATGTTACGCATGGTTAGGAGGAGATAATAATGCTAGATCATTCCAAATTGCAGACACTAATATTGTACCAAAAAAAAAAAAAAAAAATGGGTTGAAAGGTTTATTGGTGTAAGGCGGTAATTCTCGACCAGGGCCTCTATGGAAGGGGTGTCCAAACCTGCTCCCAGAGGGGCACTGCTTCAACACACCTGCCTGGACGTTTGTAGTCTGCCTAATAAGATCTTGATTAGCTGTTCAGGTGTGTTTAATTGGGGTTAGAGTTAAACTCTGGAGGACAGTGACCTTCCAGGAACAGGATTGGACACCCCTGCACAAGGGGATCTCAACACACTTCCAAAATGGCCACAGGATAGCTTAAATTTCTCAAACTCGGTCCTGGCGGCCCTCGGTCCTGGCTTAAAATCAGGGCTCTCCCCAATTAAACACACCTGAACCAGCCAATCAGTGTCTTAATGGGGCCTGCTTAAAATTATTTAAAATAAGAGAAAACAAGGTTTATACAATCTAGACAGCTACAAATAATTTTACTTAATTTAATTTGCTTCATTAACAACTGCCATTTTTATTTTAAAATCAGGGTTCTGGATACAAACTGGATATACTGAATGTGAGAATTGTAAAAGTGTGATTTCTAGAAATGGGAAAGTTTTGTTTTTTTTTAATGAAAAATATAATTTATATATCAAATGTAAATATACCTCTGCAAATATTTAGTTGTGTAGAAATGGCTATTTATAAGGAAAAAAAATAGAATTGCAATGCAAGTTATTTGGTAATAAACATAGTATCAGTCATAGTATAAGTATCAAGAGTATTTTTTTTAAATATTAAAAATATTGTCTTAAATATTGTCTTGGAGTCAAAAAGATTGAGAGAGGTGGTTTCCTTTGTTTTATTTCAGATAATGAAGGGCATCCAAACAATGGGTCTACACCAACTCCTCCATTAGAACAATCCAGACCGCCAAGTAGAACATCTGAGGGTAACATTAGTCTTCTTTCTTTCTTTCTTTTCTAAGCATCAGCACATGACGCCTGATGATCTGCTGCGAATGTACTGCAAATGTTCTCAAGACAGGCGAGCAGAAATAAGAGATCCATTCTCTCTGCTAGCCGTGTGTCAGTAATGCTTGCCCTGAAAGTACCCTTAAGTGTTGGAACTATCTGATATAATATATTGCTTTTACTTCAGGTGAGTGCATGGCAGCCAGGTCTGTGTCATCTGAGGAAAGATCAAACATATCAGGACAAAGCAGTCCTGACGCTCTGATCACCGTCATGACAGAGATGTTCATCTCAGATGAGAATCTGAACAGGATGGAGAACATTTTGGACACCTGGAGCACAAACCTTAAGGTTTGTCTTGCAATTGTATGTTTTGCACCATTTTGCTGCACACCGTAATGCATTATAGGAACTGTTTCTTGGTCTGTCTGTGTGCAGAGTAATGTGATGATGGAGCTGAGGAAGTGGAAACTGGCTTTTGTGGAGCAGCACAGACTGGAGCTTAAGAAGGAGAGGGAGAAACATGCAGCACATGTGGCTGCTGTAAATGCTGAGATGGATGGTCTCAAAGACCTAATCAACACTTACCAGCTCTCTAACCAGAGGAAAGATGAGGTGTGCACAGATATTGAGACAAAAGGCCCATTCACACCAACGACGATAACTATAAAGGTTAAGATATCGTTCTAAATGCAAAAGGATAACAAAGTCCACACCACTACTATGACTATGGCACAGAGAAACGATATTGTTGGAATCGCACTCAATTTTATCCAGCTGATGAACGATAACATTGACAGCCAATCATAAAACTTCCTGCTTTAAAGAGCTAGACATTTAAAGCGGCAGATGACTAAACTGCAGCATGCGCTTAGAATAAACAGAACAACATCGTCCACTGGTGTGGACTAAGCGGCAACTTTCTACCTTCTCTCTTGAATCCAAGACGGAAGTGACTTAAATTGCAATTCGTCAACTGGCCGTTAGAGACAGGCTGCAAAAGAGAATCAATCCCATAGACCTGTGAGGGGGGTGAATATATATATATATATATATATATATATATATATATATATATATATATATTTTTTTTTAGAACTTATCCATTTGAAATTATATTAAGCCTTAAAGTTCAGCATAATTAATGGTGTGGCCACTTGAGTGACAGTTGGATTGCCGCTGCGGTCACTACTAGCCGTTTGTCTGCTGTCTGTTAGCCGTCAGTCACCTCAGATAATCCCACCTTTTTGCCCATTTTCGTTTATCCGAGAGTGACGCGCTCCCAAGATGGCAACAGCTGGCTCTGCCCACTTTGAGCTTCAAAAATGCTCTTCAGAAACCTGCAGGTGATGTCATGGACACTACATCTATATTTTACAGTCTATGGTGTGGACTGGTGTGGTTAGTGTTATAGTTCTCATTATTGGTGTGAACATGCTTTAAGTCAGAGATGTTATTTATTGAAACTAATTGGCTGGTCCTGCAGTATTAGGCTAGTAAACATTTTGAGATATTAGTATTGAATATAATAAGATACGGGTGCAAAAATTTGGGAAATAGTATATAAACCGCAACACAGAATTTGTCATTCAAAACACAAACACATGTGGCTCTGACTCACAATTTTCAACAGGCTGTAAGTCTCTGTTTTCCAGTCTGTCATATCCTGCTTGGCCTTTGCCTTCTGCAGGTGATCGTGAATCTGAGCAGGGCGGTTGACAGGCAGAGGGAGAAGTTGGAGCTGATGAGGAGTTTCACCCAGTGGAGACTGCAGCAGTGTTCTGCCAGAGAGGAGGTGAGACGGCCGGGGCAGATCTGACTGACTGCACACACACACACACACACACAGGGCAGGGTGTTTTCAGACAATGCTGTTTACTCATGTCAGATTGAGAGTTAGGACAGGACAGTTCACTCCAAAATGTAAATTCTTTCAGCAATTTACTCACCCTCATGTTGTTTCAAACCCATAAGACTGGTTAATCTTCAAAACGCATATTAAGATAATTTTAATGTCCCTTCATTAAAAGTCCAGGTTACCAAAAATTACAAGATCCAAGGCATCCTAATATGAATCTATGAATTGAGTGGTTTAATTCAAGTATTGTGAAGAGATATGGTTGCTTTATAGGTTTAGGTCTTATGGATCTGAAACAACATGAGGGAGAGTAAATTATAACAGAATTAGTTATTTTTGTGTGAACTGTCCCTTTAA
The DNA here is from genome assembly GCF_988280905.1 of Pimephales promelas. NCBI lineage: Eukaryota > Metazoa > Chordata > Actinopteri > Cypriniformes > Leuciscidae > Pimephales > Pimephales promelas. The sequence continues at coordinate 24,045,177 of NC_142772.1, forward strand.
AGATGTAAGGAAGCCAAAACAACAGCAGTGATGTTTTACAACCTTTTGTGAACATGACTTCTTTCAAAAACAAGCCTTATTTCAATCTTATGAATCTGATCAAATGCATGTCTCTGTGTTTTAGGCACAGGGGGGCAGACTGGCCGAGCAGCACTATCATTTGCAGCTCAAGAGGAAGGTGTGGGCAGGCTGGCAATCGCTCATCCAGAACAGGTGGCGGGAGCGTGTGGAGAGAGCGTGTTGTGCCAGAGCAGAGGACGTCTGCATGCAGCTCTCCACAAACTATGAGGCCAAGATGGCACAGGTTCGTGAAACCCTTGTGAAAATTTTAGTGATAGGTCTTTTATCTTAGGTGTTAGTGATTCCATGTTTAGTAAGTTACTGGATGTGGACATAACATGAAATGATGACATAAATCTTGTTTGTCAGCATGTAGATGAGCTCCAGAAAGCTCAAGCTGAGATCCACAGGCTGCGCACGGAGCGAGAGCTCTACGAGGACTCTATGAAGAAAGCTTTCATGCGTGGGGTCTGTGCACTCAACATCGAGGCTCTTAGTATGTTTAACACTGGAGAAGCAGGTAGACTGGACCGTGGTAAGACAATAGAGTGATTTAGTCCAATTAAAGTGGGGATGATTACATTTATGAAGGCATGATATAGCAGTTTAATATGATTGATTTTTACATAAATGAAGTGCGACAGAGTTATGACGGATACTCCACTATACAAAAACATTTTGAATGGAAAAAAAAAAATCCTATTTTCAGCCTTTATTTTTGTGTGTAGATGTTCCACCTCCTGGGGACGAGCCAAGCACCAGCTCAATGGCTAATCACCCTCCACGTACAGTCTCGTCTGCACGGCTTAGTCCAATTGTCATGGAGAGTCCAATACAGCCGGGCCCCTCCCACAGCAATACAGACAATGTAGAGGCGGTAAGACATGCAACTTTCGATTCTAAACATTTTCGATTCTAAATGATTTGTTGAAACCAGTAAACATGTTTTGTACACTGCTGTCAAAGTGATTTGCATTTGTATAGGATTCTCTTCATTTCAACATCAAGTTTGGAGCATCAGTCAAATTATATATATATATAATTTTTTTTTGTGTGTGTGTGTGTCTGTGTGTGTGTGTGTGTTTTATGACAATTGACATTTATTCAGACTAATTTCAGCCTATAAAATCAAACTTTGCATGGCCAATATTACTGCTGATGTTTATGTATAGATAATGATTGACTTTAAAATCATTATGAAATTAAAATTGACCTTTTTTATAGAATATTGTTGTAGTCATTATAAAGGATTTTTCCATGTATATTATTTTCAAAATGTATATGCCATCTTCGCAATCTTTAATCTCTTCTCTGATGACGTTTACTGGCGGGAGGGCGCGTGACAACCAGTCAGTCAGTCATGAGATCACAGTAATAGTAAACCACTACAATCCAATCAGTTACCGATGGACAAAATCAAGTCCCACCCTACATTTTTCTGGTTTAAGAAACAGTTTCAATATGTCGCGAAGAAAAGACTATCGCAACTTCTGTTTCATGCTTACTTCAAGGACAAAAATCTTTATATATATATATATATATATATATGTAACTTTAACATGACAATCTATCTTTGTTAAATTATTATTTGTATGCATTGCTCTCTTTTCAGGACCAGTTTCTCTCTCAGCCTAGCTCAATCACAGGCCCAAGAGCAGAAACCCTTCTCTCCACCACAGTGGTGAACTCTACTGTTCCACCAGGGGGCAGTACAAGCTCCTTCCGACAGGTACCGTCCCTGGAAGTATATTTCTAAATATTTTATATCAGCCTGCTGAACCTGTTTCTGAGCTGCTTTTCAAAATGCTTGTGAAAACATTTATACTTGTGTATTGTGTGTGTGTTCTGAAAACTACTTGCTTCTAAAATGTTCTCTTCTTTAGGCGAACGCACGGATAGTAACAGCTGGCAAGCAGAAAGCCTCTAAGACAGTAACTGCTCGTTTGACAGGAAGGGCAGAGCATAACCGGATGGGCCGTCCCCCTACGGCCCTGCATGTCATGGGTGTGGCTCCTCCCATGAGCTCAGTTGTAGTAGAAAGACACCACCCTGTCACTCAGGTATAAAGGAACATCCCTACAAATGTCTAAGTACATGTGATGATATCAGAACATTAAACACAGTAGTGAGTGATCATTCCATTTCCCTCTTTCCCCCCATATACAGCTCACTGTTGGTCAGGCAACAGCAGCTAAGTTCCCTCGCACCGCTCTTCAGAGTCAGACTGTCTCCAGCAGCAAGAGCTCCTCCAGCCAGCCTAGAGGCCCCTCCTCCTCCTCCTTTCACATCCACTCCATCAAAGTTGTGGACTAACACACAAACTTGCTCATTTATGGTCTGGTCTGGATACTGTAATTCGAAGTATTTAATTTGTCAGGTTTAGAGGCTTTAAATTAGGTGCATACATGAAGTACAAAATTATTTATTTTTTATCATAAGGTTGAAATGAAGGTAAGATGTTTATATACTAAATTTGCCAAATGAACACTTTTAATTGAAGAAACATTTATTACGTGATATGGTTTTTTATTTAATAAAAAATGTTTGTATTAGTGTCACCTTTTACTTTATAATGTTTTACAAAGCCACAATCAAAATCTGTACGTTTTTTTTATGTATTAGTTTGGACTGTATCTTAATTCACAGGTTTTATTTAAGTTAGATGCAATCTCCATGCGTCTCAATTAGAAAAAAAAAGCAACATTTTTCTGTAGCAACTTGGATTCATGAAACTGTGCATTTCCTTGCATCAACGTTTGTTCCATCCATTCTTATTTTTTCTGGGGATGAGACAAAAATATATGTTATGAGATTTCACTCTTTCCTTTCTGCTATTTTTAATGTAAGGGACATTATAAATGACTGTAAAACACACTCTCTATTAAATGTGCCATTTAAAAGCAAATACTATACCGTTTATTACTGATGCTTCCTTCAAGACATTGAAACCAAAAATAACGGCATTCTGTAAAGATGAGTAAAAACATCCTACCAGCAATCTTTGTAATCCCAACAGAAAGCAGTCCCTCATACAGGCCTTTGGCTGGGTTGCTTCCTTCTATCATGACTCTATGAAGCCAAATCAGAAGCATCCTGTTCCCATGCTCTTTGAAACTGTCAGGACCTAGATACAGCAAAACAGGAGTCTCTGAATCAGGTGCATCTGTAGTTTAATACATTTGAGATTTCAATCACTTTTGTTTGATTTGTTCAGTCTGTAAATTGCCAATAAACTTGATTTGCAATGGGCGTTATAATTTCGAATGTGTGTATATATACACTCACCAATAAGATTATTAGTTACACCTGTTCAATTTCTCATTAATGCAATTATCTAATCAACCAATCACATGGCAGTTGATTCAATGCATTTAGGGGTGTGATCCTGGTCAAGACAATCTCCTGAACTCCAAACTGAATGTCAGAATGGGAAAGAAAGGTGATTTAAGCAATTTTGAGCGTGGTTTCACAAGTTTTTCACAATCTGCTCAGTTACTGGGATTTTCACATAACCATTTCTAGGGTTTACAAAGAATGGTGTGAAAAGGGAAAAACATCCAGTATACAGCAGTACTGTGGGCGAAAATGCCTTGTTGATGCTAGAGGTCAGAGGAGAATGGGCCGACTGATTCAAGCTGATAGAAGAGCAACTTTGACTGAAATTCAACCGAGGTATGCAGCAAAGCATTTGTGAAGCCTCAACATGCACAACCTTGAGGCGGATGGGCAACAACAGCAGAAGATCCCACTGGGTACCACTTATCTCCACTACAAATAGGAATAGGTTTCTTGGCACACTTTAGGCCCCTTGGTGCCAATTGGGCATTGTTTAAATGCCACGGCCTACCTGAGCATTGTTTCTGACCATGTCCATCCCTTTATGGCCACAGGATAATCCACCATGTCACAAAGCTTGAATCATTTTAAATTGGTTTCTTGAACATGACTATGAGTTGACTGTACTAAAATGGCCCCCACAGTCACCAGATCTCAACCCAATAGAGCTTCTTTGGGATGTGGTGAAAAGGGAGCTTCATGTCCTGGATGTGCATCCCACAAATCTCCATCAACTGCAAGATGCTATCCAATCAATATAGGCCAACATTTCTAGAATGCTTTCAGCACCTTGTTGAATCAATATCATGTAAAATTAAGACAGTTCTGAAGGCGAAAGGTCATACACAGTATTAGTATGGTATTCTTAATAATCCTTTAGGTGAGTGTGTGTGTATGTATATATATAATTTCACACACTCACACACACACACACAGTTGTAATTGAAATTATTCAACGCCCATTGCAAATCAAGTTTATTGGCAATTTACAGACTGAACAAATGAAACAGAAGTAGGCTAATTGAAATAGCTCAACACAACAAAAGCCCCTGTGCTTGAGACAAAACCTGTTTTGCAGATTTGTGCTGTTCCGAGGGATTCTATTCACAGGGTTGAATAAATTTGAGACTGCATTATATTATATTTCATATCTGAAGTGGCTAGATTTGTTCCAAGTGTCATGTTTGACTGTATGTTAGAAATATGGCCCAAAAAGGGAAGATATCAAAAAGAGAAGATATCATCGCCCTACACAAACAAGGAAGTCTAGTCCCAGAGTAAAATGCCTGTTGAACTGAAAGCAACTTGTACAGGGATATCTGAAAATATGTCAGTGCCATTGTTTTGTCTCTAGATATATTAAGTTTTTCTGCAAGTGAGATGAGTAAATGCATGTTCACATTGGTCTAGAACTACAATAAGCTAATATCCAAATACACAACACCTCGGTACCAATTTTCTCTCTTGTAATGCGTAACCCCCAACACTGGTGGTACAGTACATTTCAGAGTAATATCATTAGTTTCATTCATCAGTTATAGAGAGCCTAATTCCCTCCCCAAGACCTTATTTCGAAAAAATAAATAAAAATAATTGTATGGTAGTCAATGGCGAGAGATAACAAATACTTGCGACTTCATGACTTTCAAAATTATCTTTTAAATTGACAAACAACAAATGTGTAATTCAGGGCACAGTTCAGATGTAATAAAAAGATAAGTTGTCTCTCGCCATTGACTACAATGCATATTTTTTTTTTCCTGAAATAAGGTAGGTCGCATGAACCGGAAGCTGAGGGGAGGGACTTAGGCTCTCTCTATTAGCCTAAGATTGTCTGTTGGTGCTGCTGAACTCCCTGTTAGGGGTTAATTTTGAGGCTCTTCTGAACATAAAGATAAGATTATATAGAAGATCTGATGGTAAAGCATTTCGCTCTGACCTGTCCACTGCTCTTCGATGGCAGCCACCTGATCCTCTGTGAACTCCCAGAGCTCTGCCAACTTCTTCCAGTCATTGCGCTTAAGGTGTTTGTATGCAAGCTCCCATATCATATCACGCAGCGGATTCGTGTCAGGGGAGTGATCTAATTTGAACGTCAATGGTGATTCGTTGTGAAGGCTCTCAATGGCATCTGTATTATTCTGAAAGGGTAATCAAATAACATCAAGCTCTGAGAAAGGCCAGATTCGCCAGGTGCTGAAATTAGCACAGGTATACAGCACTCTGAATATTATTACTCCATGTTCGCTGTTGTTAAGGTGATCATTTTTGACATATGCAATCCTTGTGCAAATAAATGGCCTGTGGTGACCTTTCTGAATGGAATTATACACGCTTTAAAATTGCATTACACTTCCGGCACTGGGTTTAATAGAGAGTGGCTGAGGTTATAGCAGCACGTGACATTTGCCGGGAGGAAAATGTTCGTCCCACTCTTTTACAACACACAATACCATTTATTTCATGGTTTGCTTTGACCAAATTGGAAATCTGAATACCCACCATTTGATAATTGCACTTCCATCTGAAATACCTCTCAGCTTTGATGATCATGTCCACAATTATAACCATATTCCCCCTCGCCGCCACTCCAAGAACTGTTTTATTTTGCTGTAAAGGATAATAAAAGGTTAAAAAATAACTTCTCCTAAATTGCCTATTCTCTACCACATTTTTAAACCTTTATCAGGCACTGTAATATGTCAGACACGGTCTGTCACCCTGTCCTGAATCTCCAGATCCACCTCGGCTTTCAGAATCATCTCGACCACATCCACCTTCCCCATCTCAGCAGCGATATGGAGTGCAGTTTGTCCCATCTGAGTGTGTTGAATGAATAAAAAAAAATACTGAAACATGAATGCAATGACAAATATCATTACATAAATGATGGATAAAAGAAGGTGAGTAGACGCACATGATCTGTAATGTTTGGATCACAGCCAGCCTCAAGTAGGGTGTGGATTACGGGGATATGACAGTTCTTCACTGCTAGATGGAATGGAGTTTGCATATGCTGAAAGATTGGAAAAATTGTATATGCGTGTTATATAATATGTCTATGTGTGGGTGGGTGTGTATACACACACAAACACTGTGCTAATATTAGTTATTGAAGTACAGTAGCTAACATAACAAAAAGACAATTCATTTACAGCATTCAGTATTCTTTGTTAATGTTCATACACATTTTAAACATTTCAAGTTAAACATCAGTTAGTGTTTTATAAAATGAACATTCATTGGTGTTATTATTATCATCAATGCTGAAAACAGTTATACTGGTACATTTTTGTATTGCTTTATTAAATGTCTTTACTATCACTTTTGATAAATCTGATACGTCCTTGCTGAACATTTGTATTAATTTCTTCCTCTACCCCAAATTGTTTTAACAATAGTGTACATTAAAGCTATCTGAAGTCAATCTTTATTTTCCTAAAATAAAATGAGTTCAGTTATTGATCTCTTCATCTAGATACTTTAATTACAATGTTTATTACACATCTGAAATATTCTCGTGTATAGGTTAGTGTGCAAGATGGATGTGAATAGCATCAACAATTTCAGGCAGCAGAAAAAAAAGTGAAATGACATTTCTCACCTGGTCTTGAGCGTTTATTTGGGCTCCACTATTCAGGAGGAGTTTTACAATTGGAAAGTGTCCCCTCTCACAGACTGGATGCAGAGGGCTGCTTCTGCTCTGAAAATCATCACAGGTTAGCCTACCATCCTCTAAGAAACAATGCTGAATAGGTTTTATATTTCATAAATTCATTAAATCTCAAATAGTCTGAGTCTGTCATTATTATCCAGTAGTAGCTTATCAAAAGGAGTGTTTAAAATCATCCCCTCAGTACATACTAAGGTAAAGATGTTTGGGTCACATTGTGCCTCCAGAAGGGCTTGTACACAGTCCTCATGAGCTCCATCTGCAGCAAGATACAGAGCGGTCTGCCCTGCCTACACACACATAGCAAAGAAGTCATATCAATGCGTCTCAATTTCTGTGTGATTCTGGAACAAGTGTTGATAATGCCTAAAAGGACAGATTATTACCTGGTTGACATCATTGCGAATGTCAAAGTTGTCTAGAAGTAGGTGCAGTGTTTCATGTTGACCGTGCTTTGCTGCCAGATGCAAAGGTGTGTCTCCAACCTGTCAATAAGAAAGGAAAAGAATTACACTCAAAATCAGGTCCTGCTATAATTAAAATAATAATAAAAAATACATATAGGTTTTGAAATTGCTTCTATTTAAAAAAAAATATGTGCATGGAATTACAGCTTTAATTCATTTCTGTAATTACATGTAAAATTACACCGTTGACACTTCCCTTACCTCTTAAACCACCCAAACCTTATCTCAAATAGTGGCAAAAGTGCTTTGAAACAATGCATAAACACAGTAAGTAGCTACATTGCACCTAAAAATTTCTCTGGTGTAAGTACATAGTAGTTAAAGACACCTTATATATATATATATATATATATATATATATATATATATATATATATATATATATATATTGCATTAAACAAACCATTTATAAACTAAAGGATTCAATAAAATTTATGAACCTTATTTTCCTCCATGGTGGCCATGTTATAAGGTTCCTCCATCAGCATCTGTAGCATGCGAACACAGCCGTGTGCTGCGGCCAGGGCAAAGGGTCTGTTACCATACTGACAGAAGAACAACACACTTTATCTTTGTGTGTATTGAAGGTCTCTAATAGGGACATTATCTTTATATGATCTAACTTTTTTATTCTGATTATTGTTGTTTTTAATATAAGATGAGCTGATGTTTCCTTACTTGTTCTTCTTTGTCAAGTTCTCCCATTTGCAGGTCATCAACGATGTACTCTACAATATCAGTGTGATTGTTCATGGCAGCGCAGTGCATCATGTTCAGGCCCTCCTGAACACACAATGATTTACATTAAGCTCTAAAATGTCCTAAATGTTTACCTTTATGAGTAACCTGTATGAGGTGTTACAATTGCAATGACACATGTTGTCTCTGACTTTTAATGACTTTTGCAATGTACACAATTCCAATGTAAAACAAATATGGTTTAAAACATTCAGAATGATATTTACAATATGTAAATCTTGCTGAGTAAAGACAATTTTCCAGATAATAAAAAAGGTAAACATTTAAAAGTGAAATTAATATGAATTTATTGAATAAATCAATTTATGTTAATTCACACAAATTCAATAATTTTAATGCAGCTATTGAGGGCTATTGAATAATTAACACCTGATGTGTGCATATTCTTTCTAATAATTCAAAGGCCATCCTCAATTATACTTTTTTTGTATATTGTAATTATTTCAGTTACATTATACACTAATATATATATATATATATATATTAGTATAATGTAACTGAAATAATCAATAACATGCATCACCTCACCGTATTTTCAACGCTTTGGTCAGCTCCACCTTGAACAAGTAACTTGAGGATTTCCAAACTCCCAAACCACGCTGCTAAGTGAATAGCAGTCAGTCCATGCTGCAGAAACACAGTATGAGTACCATTATTGATGTTAAGGGTAACAGGGTAAATCATTAATGCTTGGGCAAACATAGGCTACCTTATCTTGTAAATCTAGTTTGGCTCTCCTTCGAAGGAGCATATCCACAACTTCCACATTTCTGAAGGCCACGGCATAATGAAGAGCAGTTCGACCGTGCTAACAGGAGACAAGATTCATAAGAACCACTCCGAGAAGGTGAACAAACATATCTGTATTTGCTACTGGAAAAAAAAAACGGCACACCTGTGTAAGTTAGATGTTTATTGACATACCACATTCTTGGCATTGACATTAACGCCTCTCACTAGAAGCTTCATGCCCTCCACGTCGTTTCTCTTTGCTGCTTCTATGAAGTCTTTCTCAACCTCCAGCACTGTATGGGTCAAATCATCAGTTCAATAGTACTGACAAGAACTTTACAAAAAGTATTGTGGTAGCACCATGGTAGAGTGATGTAGGATATTAGATGGCATGACTATCATATTTATATTGGTTCAACATTTACATGGTATTTACACTGGAGTACAAGTGTATTGCATGGTACTTTTTGTAGACTACAGGAAAAACAAGTAAAATATTAAAGCATCAACTATTATATTTGGTGGGATGAGTTAATATCACTTTTTTATTATATAATGAGCAAATACATCATGAATTCACTATCCAAACAATTGTTGTCTTATCCTGAATCACTATATGGTACACCTACTGTATAATAAGAGTTTATATTCTATTTTAGACTGGTTCGGATCATCACCGTTGTGGAGTAGCCCAGCAGCAAAAGTTTAAAAAAAAAAAGGCAAACAAGTAACAAAACAAGTAAACAATGGCAATTTTTGGAGTAGGCCTATGTAAAAGCAAAAGCGTAAAATTGTCTGCTAAATGTAAATGTTAATGTAAAACAATTCTGCTGTTCAAATTCAAAATCTTAAAAGGTTTAAATCATTATTTTACAACTAGTTTTAGACTTGGATTGTCAAAGTAAGAAAGTTGCAAAATTCTATATAACTATACACAGAAAAGGTTGATTTTTTTTTTTTCACACTAAGACATAACACATACTGTTTCTGGCTTGTTGTTATACTATTGAAACAATGAGCAATTTAACTTCACAGATTGGTCCTATTATAAATGCCTCACTGTAACCTAGATTCAAACTTCAAATCGAGTTTTATGATTTTACATGTACCTCCTAATTTAGAAAATTTAGGCTATTCAGATCGAATACAAAATTGTTTGTTAATTTTCTTAAAGACAATTTTGTTAAAATTTTGTAAATTAATTTTGTTAAGACAATTTTTAATTTTGTTAAAGACAATTATTAACATGTATATTCAGGACATTTTATCAGCCAATAGTACAGAGGAATCATCATAAGTGTAAAACAGAATAGATATAGGATATTCAAGCAGGATGGTCTTTACTCACACATCTCCTTACTGTCATAACCGCCATCTTCACTAATATCCTTTGGCAAAATAAAGTCAGTGAAACCTTTGACGTGGTCTGATTTTAACCATGTTTTGGGATTAAGGTTCTCCTTCTTCCAAACAGGCTGCTTCAGTATGTAGTCTTTCAGGGCTTGAGCTCTCCTCTCCATAGTTGCACAAGCTCTTTGCTTCAAAGACTTCAGTAAAATATATCAGCTGGATGGTTTTGTTTGCATTGAGAGCTCACGCCCAAAGGACATACAGTTAAATAAATGGCTTCAAGCTCTGATTGTGTTACAGTATGTGCAGCTATAGGGAATACGAGTATACGGTTATTATGCATATACACAACTGTTCAAAGGTTTAGGGTCAGCAAGAAATTAAAGATATTATAACTTTTTTTCAAAAGTGACAGTAAACACCATGGCAAGGGGGCGTGGTCTAGCGAAATCTGACAGGAGAGAGGATCGGGAGACAGGTGCGGCGTGAGTGGTTGGGTCAAGTGCAAATGATAAACACCTGGCTCTTGTTTCAGTGACTGGTGTGGAGAGACTGCATATAAGCGAAGGGGAAACATTGTTCGAGAGAGACACCTAGGAGACTTGTGGGTGAGCGCGCGTGTGGAGCACCACGTAGAAAGAGAGAGAAAGAGAGAGAGAGAGAGAGAGAGAGAGAGAGAGAGAGAAAGAGAGAAAGAGAGAGAGAGCGAGAGAGCGTCGACTGCGGTAGTACGAGACAATTTGGAAATTTAGAGCCACGCCGCCACCGGTTGAGCTCCCCCACCTGTCCATGAACAAGATGGGGTCCCAGGATGACTCGGGAGGTCTTCCTGGACCTATTTGAGAAAGCAGCAGAGGCAGGTGTGTAGCCGAAGGAGCATTGGCCAGATTGGCTCTTCCCACTGCTGTCCAGGGAGGCACAGGCCGCCGCCCAATAATTGCCAGTCCAGAGCCTCCTGGTCTTCGATGACCTCAAGAGGGCCATCTTGCAGCGCAACATGGGCAGCGATTTCGGTCACTGGATCTGGGCGACAACGGCCAGCCCTTCGTAATGGTCCAACAGCTCCGGGACTCTTGCCACACGTGGTTACTGGCCGAGGGAAGTGCCTCGCTGGACTCAGCCATCCATGGCGGAGGATCAGCTGGTGGCATGCTCCAGGGTTGGCAATACCCTCCCTAATGTTTCTTGTAAATTAATGTAAATTCTCTCCCTTCTTCTTTTTCACCTTCCCCCTCCTCTGCCGGTACCAAATACCTGTGAGTATTAATGGGGTACCTATCAGGCTCTGGTGGACTCAGGCTGTAACCAAACCTCAATCCACCAAAGCCTGATTCAAACTGAGGCTTTGGATATGAGCCGCATGGTTCGGGTAAGATGTGTGCACAGGGACATGGTGAATTATCCATTAATGTCAGCTGTGATTCAATTTAGAGGTCAAACGCATAGGATGGAGGTGGGAGTTAAACCGCACCTCCGGCATCCGCTGATCCTGGGAACAAATTAGTCAGCTTTTAGGGAGTTATTGAGGGGTTTATTTGTGAATGTCTCTTGTGTACAGAAAGCGCAGGATAGAGGGGCAGAGGGGCAGAGGGGCGGCAGTGCGGATGGGAAAGGCTGAACCGGGACCCTCAAGTCTAGATTCAGGGGAACCGAGCACAAATAAAAAACAGATTTCTCTCTGAGCACGATGATTTTCCCCCGGAGCAGTCTCAAGATGAGACATTAAAACACGCCTTTGAAAAGTTCCGTACCATCGACAGTCAGTCTCTCCAACCCAACTGTCTGCTCACCTATCCTTATTTTGCGATAGGATTAAAGATAGGTTGTATCGAGTAACGCAGGACACACTTGTGTTTGCGTTCACACAGAAGGCGTTCTGGCAATTTCCCGGGATCAACGCACTGTGTGAAAGGGGCTTTGCTCTCTCCCTCTCCCTTGTGCGAGCAATATACAGTTTGAAGCACAGTTTGATCTGTCTCGCATGCACGCTCTTGCTCACTTGCTCTAGATTCCGGGAGATTTTAACTAATTTGCCATTCTCAATATGCAGGAGACTCCCGGAATGTCTGATAGCGAGGGGATGAAGATGTCGAAGACAAAACGTCAAGAGTAAGTCCACGTCAAGAGTAAGTTTACCGATTATCTGAAGCCCATATAGAATCATGCCAACCCATTGGCTGATGGCGTGGGCGCCGCTTTGACGCTCTTACGTCGTATTATATTAAATGATATGATATATATAAATGATTTCCAGGTGGTAGCATAGAGTGGAGCTCAACTCTAGTCTACATTGATGGGCGGAGTAGTGGGAGTGGCCTGCGGAGCTGAGCATTGCAATGCACTATGGGGATTGTTGTCTACAATCCACAAGCACTAAAAAGTAATTTTCTACCTTCTATCGGCCAAAAAGGACCCAAATTAGAAACTTATGATACTATTCTACTACATATGTGACCCACTTTCAATAATTATTCATGTCTCCACCGGTGGAATTACCCTTTAATCTTCTGTGTGGGAATACTGAAAGAGATCCTCACTGACCAGGGCATGACATTTATGTCACATTATTACTCAAACTTTAAGAGTTGCTGGGCATTAAGTTGATTCGTACCAGGCGTCTATAAGGCACAGACTGATTGGACGAACGATTTAATCGCACATTAAACACCATTATATGTAAATCATGGATTCTCTCAATGGAGAATTTGTTACAGGCCCAGGGCAGACAGACCCAGTTATACAACAGGGGAACCCGACTGAGATCATTTTCACCGGGAGATGTCCTTGTATTGCTCCCTACGTCGAGTTCGAAATAACTCGCAAAGTGGCAAGGTCCCTTTGAGGTCACACAGCGAGTAGGCTCAGTTATGGATAGGAACAGATAGGAACGGGGAACGTCAAATTTACCACCTCAACCTCCTTAAAAAATGGAGTGAAGAGGTGGTGACAGTGATTAGTGCGCAATCACTCGCACTAGCCCGGGAGGAGATCATCTTTCAGCATCCTAGATTGCTGACGTAGTCCGGTTGCTGGCAGAATTTGCCAAAGTGTTCTCGGCCCAACCCGGTCGAACCAATCTTATTCAGCACCATGTTGCGATGGAGCCGGGCGTAGTCGTACGCTGTTGGCCCTATAAGTTACCTGAACAACAAAAAAAAGTGGTTAAGGCGGAATTAGAGGCGATTCTTGACATGAGCGTAATAGAAGAATCCCACAGTAACAGGGCGAGCCCGATAGTTACCCCCAAGTTAACGCTGTGTTGAAGTTCGATGCGTATCCAATGTCGCGGATTGATGAACCGCTTGATCGGCTGGGTACCGCTCGCTTTTATTCGACACTGGACAAAACGAAAGGATACTGGCAGATCCCCTTTGTCCAAAGAAAAAATAGCCTTTACCACGCAGTTCGGGTTACACCAATTCGTCACACTTCTGTTCGGGTTGTTCGGGGCTCCAGCTACGTTTCAGCACCTCATGGACCAAATTCTCAGGCCCCATACTGCATATACCGCTGCCAAATTGGATGATATCGTCATCTATAGTAACAACTGGCATAGGCATAATTATGGAGCATGTGCGCACTGTCCTAAGAGCGCCGAGATTGGCTGGGCTCACGGCCAACGACAGCACGTTTTGGGCTTTACACGATGACGACAGCACAGCGACGGTGAAGCAGATTTTTATCATAGAGAATGTTTAAATACTAATATCAGCTTACGAGGAAAACAGAGGCCGAGTTAGTGGTGCTTCAAAGACTGCTACTGTTGGAGATGATTCGGGAGAAGTCTGTGCACCTTTATACCGATCAGAGCACACGCTGACACGGAGTAATACCTTGTTTAGACTCGACGCGTCCACACGAGCGTGAAGGTGCGTGGCAAAAATGACGCGTTCGGTGCGTAAGACCGACCCCATTTCCCTTAGCTGTGTGCATGGCTTTTTTTGTAGCGGCGGCGCGTCTGAGGATGAACGACTTCAAGCCGACTTCAATGTAGTCTCACCCATAGACAGTAAGGTCTCACCATACAGGTGTGTCTAAATTGCAAAGTTCATTACAAAGTTTTTTTTTGTTAAGGTTTTTTTTACTCAACTGTTTACTTAACTGTTACTGTTTACTGTGTGATAATGGAAAGCACATTCACTTATAGTTGTCTTGCTGTTAATTTTAAATAAACGTAGAGCAAGTAGCTATTCAGATTGTCTGCTCGTTTACTCAAACTGAACGTCGCTCTGCATACATCATCTCCTTCAGCGCTCTGATTGGTTTTAGGTCTATCCAATTGCGCCTTTGAGACATCTGAGCTACGTCCGTTGGTGACGCCCCTCTGGAAATGATATGTCTATCAAGCTTTGCCAGACCATAACTCAGTTACAAACTGAGATGGTCTGGTTTCAACCAGGCTATGTGAACCCAAGCGGCAACCTCCCCGTCTCTCTCTTGAAGCCAATACGGAAGTGAATTAAACTGCAATTCATAGAGTGGCCGCTTGAGGCAGGCTGCAGAAGCGAGTCAAATCTGTATCTCCCCCATGTTAAAATGCCCAACTTTACAGCAGAAAAAAACATGTTTACAGCCTGGAGCAAAAAGTGGCTTTGGTCTATTGAGCTCATTTTTCCCTTCATGACAACTGTGAGGGGGGTGAATTTTTTTACAACTCCTCTGTTGAAATTATATTTAAGCCTTAAAGTTCTGCATAATTAAGGGCGTGGCCACTTGAATGACAGGTGGATTCATGCTGCCGCTTTCACTGCTAGTCGTTTGTCTGCTGTCTGTTAGCGTCACCCTCAGCTGTGTTTCTGCTTTTCCGGGATTATTTCATACAATTTAATACATGTATTATACCTTCGCCCGTGCACGCCGTTGGATTCCGTCGTGTTGAGTATGGAGAGAACAACCAGTGCCGTGTTTCCAGCTGTTTCCCTCGCATGCACTAATGGATGTCTGACGTTCTCTTTCATCATCTCGTGTTCGAGATCCACCTATGGGAAGGGCATCCGTACCTGACCTCTGCAGAAGCATCCAATTGCACCAAGTCTGGCTAGACAGACAGAAGCGCGCGGCCAGTGCCCGATGAGGCCACACCCCTCACCCACGGGCATATAACATCTGGGCGCGCTGCTATTCCTCAGTTGACATTCGCTTCTCGCGACCTCTGCACTCTGCACTGACACAGTTCGGTTGGATTAACGTTACGCTGTCCACTTTCGAGTCTACAGGAGGACATATCGCCAGATCAGCCTCCGCCAGACGTGAGTGACAGTCGTTTTTCTTCAGCCTATCCGCTGTGTTTTTTGCATCCGGAGCCGCCGAGCTCTCGCTGTCCTTCACCTGCTCCTCCTTACATGGCTGCCCGCCACGTATTTTCCGAGTTCTTCACCGCTGGCCCACCCATGGCTATGTGACCGTCTAAACAGCCGCTTCCCCTGGGGAACAGTCCATCACGACGAGCCTGCCCGGCCGCGTGTGGTGCTCTCATCGCCGCTAAGGACCCTCTCGTTCTGCGCGGTCCGCTTGGGCTTAGCACGCTCAAGAAGCTTTGGAGAACCCGGAGAATTGCGGTCATTGTAATTGCTGCCCATGTAGCTTTTTACAAAGCCGGCTTTAGTTGCACTATCCAGCGCACCGTGCTTGGCATTTCTTACTCGGATGGGGGACACGGTGATGATGACGCGCTACCGGGGGACTCCCGGAGCGCCACAAATAAATATTTGAGCGGTATTCAGCCCAATCCGCATTCCCTGAAGAGGACATCTTCGCGGGAAAACCTCACTCTCGTTGACGAACCGGTACGGTTCCGGCGACGAGGATGACGCGGTCTTTCTAACGTTACCCTAAGCTAGCGCTCACGCGGTTTTGCCTCAGTCGATCCTCCTGGAAGTTTGTGAGCGAGCGGCCGTTCGTCTCAACATTGTGTGGCCAGCTCCATAGAGCGCCACCGACCAGGATAGGAATATTTACGACGGGTAAACGCGGGTACCACCGCCCAGCCTGAGGAAACAACTCTTCAACGTTTTTCCAGTGTTCGCGAAGCTCTCAAGCGCGCCTAGAGCCTCCCGCTAGACTGTTAACACTGTCTCACGGGCCTTGATGAGTAGGAAGGCGGCCCTGAACGCTAGCAGCCCGCCTGCTGTTCCACCATGAGAGCCTCCAGCCCGCGTTCACGGGCCACTAGCCCTCCGTATTCTCCCGGTCCCGGAACCCTTGTCCGAAAGACACGGGGTCTCCCTCGGACGGTCGGGTAATCCCGTCTCGTGGCTACCAAGCCACAGGGGGGCTGTTGTGAGGGAAAGTACATAAGCAGTGTTACCACACCGCACACACTTGGTTCCCTCACCCAGTTATTAAAGGCTTGCCCCAGTGTTTCCCAACACAAAACACAAACTATTATTAAACGAATCAAATGAATTCGTGCAGATTTTTATATCTGTGTCAACATAGAGAGCAAATCTCTCTGATCCCTTGCATGTCGCCCCGAGTCTACCCTCAAGATGGCGCCATTGCCTCACAAATCAACCAGCTGGGCTCGCACAGCTCAGTTGCGGCTGCAAGCCATGTGTTTCTAGTGCACTTTGTGTGTGTGGAAGGCTTGGTCATTGTGTTTCCCAACACATAACTAAATACACGTTTAAACAAACTATTCTTATATATCCTTAAAAATGGATAGTATTTTCTGCCTGCACTTGAGACTGCCCAGTTCATGTGTTCAGGAGATGTGTGTTTTTCCCCCCAATTTCAAGGGGCTCCTTGTGGGTAAAGTTTAGCACAGTGTACACCACACTATGTTTGCCCAGTTCACGCAGTGTTTGCCCAACACAAAACACACAAACACAAATATAACGAATCTAACAAATTCGTTTCGGAGGAAAAACCTCTTTCCGCAGAGAGAACCTTCTCACTGCAGAGAGAGGAAACCCCTCCGAACCCCCGCATGTCGCCTCTAGTGTGCCCACGAGATGGCGCCATTGCATCACAAATAATTCTGTTGGTCTCAAGACACAGCTCTGCTCTGTCCCGAGCGGGGACACTCGCGAGTCACGAAGCGGCTTGGCGAACCGTTCGGCTCCCGAGTGGGTAATGCGTACAATAATGCAGGGTTACAGATTGCAACTCGCAGTAAAACCCTCTCATTTCAACGGCATTCTCTTTTCTCACACGGAAGAGAAAGCTTCTCACATTCTGGAAGAGGAAAATTCATCTCTCTTAAACAAGGGAGCGATTCAGGTGGTACCCCCCAATCTGATGAACCAGGGTTTTTATTCCCGGTATTTTCTGGTTCCAAAGAAAGGCGGCTCTCTCCGCCCTATCTTGGACCTTCGAGTGTTGAACAAACATTTGAGGAAATACACCTTCAGAATGCTGACACAGGGCGCTCTCGCCCGTGCCATAAAACAGAACGACTGGTTCACATCAGTCGATCTGAAAGATGCTTTCTTTCACATAAGCATTTATCCTCCGCACAGGAATTTTCTTCGTTTTGCCTACCAGGGCATATGTTGCGAATTCACAGTTCTTCTGTTTGGACTCAGTTTGAGTCCCCGGTCTTTCTGTCTGTGCGCGGAGGCGGGCTTAACGCCTCTGAGAATAACAGGTCTGAGAATCCTGACTTACATTGACGATTGGCTCATCATAGCCGAATCGAAGGAGAAGGTGTTGCAGGACACCGGCCGTGTGCTCGCGCACATCACATCGCTCGGGTTCCAAGTGAACGTGGGCAAGAGCAATCTCACGCCCAGTCAGAATGTCAATTTCCTGGGTTTGGAGTTGAACTCGGTTGCCATGCGAGCGCGTCTCTCTCTAGAGCGCGTTCGCTCTCTATGAGCTGTCTGTCACAGTTCAGAGAAGGGGCGAAAGTGCAATATCGCACATGTCTCAGGATGCAGGGTCTCATGGCTTCATCCACCCAAGTTGTGCCATTAGGACTCCTTAAGATGAGGGCGTTCATGAAATGGGTTTTGTCGCTACATTTCAGCCCGATTCGCGACCTTTGCCGCTCGGTTACAGTGACGCGCGCGCGTGCACTGCAGCCCTGCGCCATTGGAAGAACGCAGACTTTTACGCACGGGGAACCCCTCTCGGGGCGGTTACGATGCGGAAAGTGGTGACGACAGATGCATCCTTAACAGGCTGGGGTGCCACCCAGGAGGGCAAAACTGTGAACGGTCTGTGGCCAAACAGACTACGTTCAGCACATATAAATTATTTAGAGCTTTTTTACCAATTGTAAAGCTCTGAATCATTTTCTGCCTCGCCTGCAGGGACATCATGTGCTGGTACGGTTCGACAATACCACGGCTGTGGCATATATCAACCGTCAGGACAGCTTGCGCTCGTCGAAACTTCACCTCCTAGCTCACAAGCTCTTGGTGTGGAGCAGACGGGTTTTCTTGTCGCTACGCGCGACTCACGTCCCAGGCATTCTGAACGTCGGCGCATCTGCTGTCAAGGGGAAACCCAATCTACGGGATTGGCGTCTTCATCCGCAGATAGTGGAAATGCTATGGATGAGATTTGGACGGGCGAGCGTAGATCTATTCGCCTCGCGCGGAAACTGCCATTGTCCTATGTTCTTCTCTCTAAGGGACGTGGACGCGCCCCTCGGGGTAGACGCACTGGCCCACCCATGGCCTAGAGTGCTCCTGTATGCTTTTCCTCCCCTGTGCCTGATATTCCCACATTGGCCAGGGTGAGAGAGCAGGGCCTGTCTCATTCTGATAGCACCCAGATGGCCCAAAGCACCGTGGCTGGCGGAGATAATCCCTCTGTTATACGCCGAGCCATTGTGCCTTCCCGTTCGCACGGATCTATTATCCCAAGCCAACGGTGAGATTTACCACCCCCAGCCGGACAGGTTGGCTCTCTGGGCCTGGCCCGTGAGAGGACGAACCTGAACGCACTTGGGCTTTCGCCGCGTGTGGTTACCACTATTCAGAATGCCAGGGCCGTCTCTACACGGCCCTTATATGGCTGTAAGTGGCAAGTGTTCGAGGGGTGGTGCGATGGGCGCGGTTTCACATCTTATCAGTGTTCAGTTCCTGATATTTTGTGTTTCCTTCAAGACCTCATGGATAAAGGCAGGTCCTTTTCCACCATTAAGGTCCACTTGGCTGCTATTTCAGCCTGTCATGTGGGTTTTGAGGGCTCGACCGTCGGTCAGCACCCTCGAATCCGTAGATTTATGAAGGGTGCACGCCGCTCTTTGCCAGTCGTCAGGAGAACTGTCCCGGAGTGGGACCTCTCCATGGTGCTGGAAGCTCTGTCTCAACACCCTTTTGAGCCTTTGGATAGTATATCCCTTAAGCTGCTGTCTCTCAAGACAGCTTTGCTTTTGGCCTTGGCATCTGCTAAACGTGTCAGTTAGCTACATGCACTCTCGGTTCATCCTTCGTGCTCTAGTTCTCTCTTAGTGGAGATAAGGTCTTCCTTAAGCCTAACCCGGCCTTCATGCCGAAGTGCTTCCCTGCGTTCACTTCGGAGGTGTTGGAGCTGTCCGCTTTTCACCCTCCACCTTTTTACCTCTCTAGAGGATCAGAGGCTGAACGCTCTGTGTCCAGTCCGTGCCTTACAGGCATATATGACCAGGACGAATGCTTTCCGGTAGAGCGACCAGCTCTTTGTTTCATGGGCTCCCCCTCACTTAGGG
The DNA here is from genome assembly GCF_988280905.1 of Pimephales promelas. Taxonomy (NCBI): domain Eukaryota; kingdom Metazoa; phylum Chordata; class Actinopteri; order Cypriniformes; family Leuciscidae; genus Pimephales; species Pimephales promelas. The sequence continues at coordinate 24,065,194 of NC_142772.1, forward strand.
AGTCCAATTTTGAAGCAACGCCTCTCACATTGGGTTGTGGATGCTATTACCATGGCTTACAAAGCAAAGAGAGTGCAACCCCCTAGGGGCATCAGAGCTCATTCCACAAGAGGTTTAGCCACCTCTTGGGCTCTGTTTAGGGGAGTGTCACTGCAGGACATCTGCTCCGCTGCCAGTTGGGCCTCTCCTCATACCTTCGTGCGCTACTACCGGCTGGATGTCACCAGTACCTCGGTAGCACATTCGGTTCTAGGGGTCGGGTCGTCTTAGCCCCTCCCTGCTGTAACCCTGTTGGTATATATATACCATTAAGAGTGAATGGGCTGACTGGCCATGTTCATTCCTGTCACCTATCATTTCTTCCCCTTTCGGGTATAGATTATGTCTTGGTGGGTTGGGGTTACTATCTCGCATGTGTCCCATGCGTATTTCATGTCCTGCTTGTCCACATTAGTTAGGTGTGGTTTCACCATCGCAGGCTCATGATTAAGGGACGTGTCAGGCACCGCCTCCCTGAGGTGACCGTCCTTCTCTGGCTTCAGAACCTCACTGTGAGTGTATTGGGCAATCGGGGAGCTGTCCATGTCTCTCCCATAGGTGGATCTCGAACACGAGATGATGAAAGAGAACAATAGGTTACTGTCGTAACCCCGGTTCTCTGAAACATCGAGTGGAGAGATCCACCAGCTTTGCCCCGCTTGCCGCACGAGAAGCGAATATACTTACTGAGGAATAGCAGCGCGCCCAGATGTTATATGCCCGTGGGTGAGGGGTGTGGCCTCATCGGGCACTGGCCGCGCGCTTCTGTCTGTCTAGCCAGACTTGGTGCAATTGGATGCTTCTGCAGAGGTCAGGTACGGATGCCCTTCCCATAGGTGGATCTCTCCACTCGATGTTTCAGAGAACCGGGGTTACGACAGTAACCTATTGATTTCAGCGCTTTGAATGAGCGCGGATTTCTAGTTCATTTACTTGAAGTTCTGAGGTAATATTTGGTTTGACCCATCTGAGAGGCGGCCAAAATCGGATTGTAAAATGGACTGAATTAAAGCCCTTTACGAACTTGACGTGAGATGCCGACTGACATGTGTGCTTGCCTTGAATCACTGTCGCATGCACAAGCTTAGAGCAATATTGTAAGTAACTTATACATTTTAACTAGCAGAATAATAATGCATCACAATGCACATAACGTTAGTTGACTGCTTGTATGTTGTGAGAAATGTGTGTGATCTGTGTTAATTACTTGTATATATGCTCTTAACTAATTGCCCCTTGTGAGATTAATAAAGTTGATAAAAAGAGTAAAGTAGTCTCACTTTTAGTTACGTCTTAACTATTATAATATTTCGAAGGGCAAAACATGAACTTTAACCATTGGCTTTACTTTTTCAATCAGCTGTCAATTCAGCGGCAGTAGCATAGCATTAGCACCTCAGCTCCACCCGCGTCCCGCCTCTTTGCCCATTTTAATTTATCCGGTAGTGACGAGAGGTGACGCACTGCCAAGATGGCGACGGTCGGCCCCGCCCACTTTAGGCCTCAAAGTTGCTCTTCAGAAACCTATGGGTGACGTCACGGACACTACGTCCATATTTTTTACAGTCTATGTGTGAACCAGGCTTTAGAAAAAAAAAATCTAATTAATGTTTGTTGTTTTGAACTTTATTCATCAAGGAATCCTGAACAAAAGGTTTCCGCAAAAATATTAAGCAGCACAACTGTTCTCAACATTAAAAATCATAAAAAAAAACATTTAAAAAAAAAAATCAACATTTAAAAGTCATTAAAATCTTTTTAAACTTATTTTCAAATCATAAGAGCATAAGAGACTTCTTTCAAAAATATTTAATACATTTTACCAACCCTAAACTTTTTGAATGATAGTGTACTTCTCATTCCTTCTTGGGTGAAGTTTAAATCTGTTTAAATAATTTACAGGTTTACTAAGAAAAGAAAAAAAAAACACACCCTGATATATTTCCATCCTTCAAAACACAACACACCATTGTAAGATTAAGCACAATTAATCAATTAGGACAATTTTTAATTATTTTTTTTTTTTACATGGTTTACATTTTTTACATTAATTTGATGTGCAAAAAAGAAAATACAATTACAATTCTGAATGTGTACAATTATGATACTTTTGTATATATTTGTTATTTAGATGGTAATCTTGAGTCATGGTCTAAAAATTGCTTTGCACGCTCATACAAAAATAACTGCTACTTTGTGTTTATGTGAAGAATAAAATTATTTAAAATATATTTGAACCATCACTCAATGTAGAATTAACATTATTGATTAACATAAATATAGAAAGAGGAAAGTGCAAAAGTACACATATGCAGCATTTTTCTCCACCACACAAATACACATTCTATTAATACAAAAAAAAAAAG